>NW_006922426.1:607823-610593 GCF_000298275.1 Orycteropus afer afer
GAAGCATCAAAGGAAGATGGAAGAAATATACAGAGTCACTGTACCAAAAAGAACTTGTTGATCTTCATCCATTTCAGGAAGTGGCATATGACCAAGAACCAGATATTGAAGGAAGAAATTGAAACTGCACTGAAGGAATTGGTGAAGAACAAGGGTCCAGGAATTGATGGAATATCCATTGAGGTGTTTCAACAAACAGATTCCCCACTGGAGGCACTCACTCAGCTTTAACAGAGATTTGGAAGACAGCTCCCTGGCCAACTGACAGAAGGAGATCCATATTTGTGCCCATTCCAAAGAAAGGTGATCCCATGGAATGTGGAAATTATAGAACAATATCATTAATATTGCACACAAGTAAAATCTTACTGAAGATAATTCAAAAATGGTTGGAGCAGTATATTGACAGAAAACTTCCAGAAGAGCAAGCTGGATTCAGAGGAGGACGTGGAACAAAGGATAGCATTGCAGATGTCAGATAAATCTTGGCTCAAAGCAGAGAATACTAGAAACATGTTTACTTGTGTTTTATTGACTATCCCAAAGAATTTGATTATGTGGATAATACCAAATTTTGGATAACATTGAGAAGAATGGGTATTCCAGAACACTTAATTGTATTCATTGGGAACCTGTACATAGACCAGGGGGCTGTTTTCCGAACAGAATAAGGAGACACTGCATGATTTAAAATCAAGGAGGGAGTGTGTCAGGGTTGTATCACCATATTTAATCAATCTATATGCTGGGAAAGTAATCCAAGAAGCTGGACTATATGAAGAAGAAAGTGGCATCAAGATTGAAGGGAGAATCATTAACAACTTGCAATATACTGATGACACAATTTTGCTTTCTGAAAATGAGGAGGACTTGAAGCACTTACTGATGAAGATTGAAGAATATGATGTATTACACCTCAATATCAAGAAAACAAGTATTCTCACAACTGGACTAATTAGCAGCATCAGATAACTGGAGAAAAGATTGAAGTTGTCAAAGACTTCACATTGCTTGGTTCTACAATCAATGCCAATGGAAGCAGCAGTCAGGGCATCAGATGACATGTAATACTGGGCAAACCAGCTGCAAAAGACCTCTTTTAAGTGCTGAGGAGCAAAGATGTTTCTTTGAGGACTAGGGTGCACCTGACACAGCCATGATATTTTCAATCACCTCATATGCATTTGAGAGCTGGACAATGAATATGGAAGACTGAAGAACAATTGATGTTTTTGGGTTGTAGTGCTGGCAAAGAATCTGAAAATACCATGGACTACTAAAAGAACTAACAGATCTATACTGGAGGAAGTGCAGCTGGAAAGCTCCTTGAAAGGGAGAATGGCCAGACTTCATCTCACCTACTTTGGTATCAGAAGGGACGATTCCCTGGAGAAGTATGTCATGCTTGGTAAGGTGAACGGTCAACGAGGGAGGGGAGGGCCCTCAATGAGATGGATTGACACAATGGCTGTGGCAATGGGCTCATGTATAGGAGGGATCATGGAGTTAGCACGGGATCAGCCGGTATTTCATTCTGCTGTGCATGCAGTCACTGTGAGTTGAAGATGACTCAATGGCACCTAACAGCAAGTACCCAAGAGAGTCCTTGGGTAGCACAAAAGTTTAAGCTCTCAACTACTAGCCAAAAAGGTGGAGGTTCTAACCTACTTAGAGGCAGCTCCAAAGTCAGGTCTGGTAATTTGGTTCTGAAAGAACATAGCCTTAAAAGTCCTATGGAGCAGTTCTCTTCTGAACACATGAGGTTGCTGTGAATCAGAGTCAACTCAAGGGCAACTAACAAAAACAACCACTCCCTACCACCCAAGAGTAAATTAAAAACAAAACAACAACAGCAACAACAACAAAAAAACCCACTGCCATCAAGTCAATTATGACTTATAGCAACCCTCATTGGGTTTTAAAGACTGTAAATCTTTATGGAAGTAGATTGCCTCATCTTCCTCCTGTGGAGCAGCTGATGGGTTTGAACAACCAACCTTCTGGCTAGCAACCAAATACCTTACCAGCTACACCACCAGAGCTCCTTCAAAGTAAATTAGGAACATAAAAAGAAAACAAAACTTCATTTAGTGCTATTGACTTTTCATATAATTTCTAATTTGCAAGTCAATGTTCTCGCTCATGAAGACAAAAATGAAAGGTGCCCATAACTGCCTTACAAGCTGAGAATTTAGCACATGAAAGTTTCTCTGTAGTTAGGCATGTCTGACAATAATCAGGATAAAGAACTAGAGTGGCATCATGATATCTCAGGTGTTTTCAACTTTAATCTTCCTAGTGAGACACTGATACATTTTAATGACATTTATATTGTGCAATTAAACATTTCAAATGCCATTTTTTCCCTTAGAAAACCAAAATATATAAATACATATATGGTGACTAAAGCATTTCATTCTTTGGCTTAATTCCATAAAAATATCCCTCATCTGCTAACTCTAAAAGTTCAAAAGGTGCTGAAAATCTCGAATTCTCAGTTACTTACACATTAATTTTTTTTCCCCCAATTTGGAGAACTTGAAGCCAACATAATACTACAAAAGTATTTGACACTTACTTGATAAATTTTTAATTTAGTAGTTTCGCTTTATCAATTCTTCCAGAACTTAATGGAGGAATACCCTAAGGTAAGTCAACATTAGCAAAAAAAAAAAAAGAGGAAAACAATATTGTTTTGCTTAAAAAGAGTGAACATGTTATGCCAAATAATCACTTGCAAGGAAAATTGTTGTTGTTGTTGTTATTTGCC
>NW_006922426.1:610799-612608 GCF_000298275.1 Orycteropus afer afer
AATGAATATAGGTGAAAAGAAAAGAGAATTCACCAATGGAATAATAAAAGTGTGTTGGGGGAGACATCCCACCTGTAACTGAAAAATACTTCTCAATTCAATTCCACAAACATTTATTGGGCAACTAATATGCCAAGTACTGTGATTGAAATTACAAGGTCTAAAACCTCAAATTAGGAGTTCCTGCTTAGCACAAATGGTTGAGGGAAAAGTTGGTAGTTCAAGCCCCAGTGGTACCTTGGAACAAAGTTCTGACGATCTAATTCGAAAAGATCACAGCCTTTGAAAATCCCATGGAGCACAGTTCTACTCTTCGGCACATGTGGTCATGGTTGAGTCAGAATCGACTCGACAGTAACTTTTTTTTACCTCAAAATTATTCACCCAGCGCTGTAAAGTAAATCCTACTATGATAATGGAATAAAGTATTAATGTTACTCAGAACAAATTAAATCTGACTAGTTTAATATTTTATAAATGTGGTGACATTAGAACCAAGGAATGAAAGACAAAATAGGAAAAATATTCCAGACAGAGTTGACAGAAACAAAGAAAAAAACAGGAGAACACATGGTGTCTTTCCAAGACAAGTGTGCTGTCTGATACAGTTAGAAATGAGGGGAGTATATGGCTTGGATGGCAGAAAGGGAGTGTAGGATGTAGGTTGGTGCTAAATTGTAATGGATCTTATATATTAGAATTAGGATGTATGGAGTTGCTTCAGAATAGTTCAAGTAAACATATATATATGACATAGATATAGATATGGCATACAATAGGAGATAAAACCATCTATTGCGTGATTGGACCAAGATTTATTAAGTCATATCCATCTTCAAAAACTAACAACTAAACCAACTACTATCGAGTCAATTCCAACTCACAGAGTAGAATTGCCCCTTGGGGTTTCCAAAGCTGCAAATCTTTATGGAAGTAGATTGCCCCCATCTTTCTTCCACAGAGTAGCTGGTGAGTTCAAACTGCTGACCATTCAGTTAGCAGCCAAATGCTTTATCCAAGGTGCCCCTGTTATATCTATTTCAGAGAAGCAAGATGTTGAATACAGCTAAAGAATGGGTCCTATTCTTCTTTGAAAGAAATGGGAAATGGAAGAGAATTTTAATACCTGTTGTGGGGGTAAATATGTACTACTGGCAGTTGTGAAGGTAGATGCAAGATTGGCCAGCTTCAGTCATAAGTCATAAGTTTATGCATTAAGTGTTTAAGTATAATGCTCTTAATATTTATCAACTCACCAAAAGAAAGAAAAAAAAAAAAAACTGCTGACTTTCCTGCAGAAAGCAGAAAGCAAACAGGGGAGCAATCTCATAGTTCAAAATGCTCAACATTGTTGGAATGTCAGTAATCTTCTGTACTTGAAGCTTCCCTCATTTGCAAAAAGGGTTAATCATAAAACCTGCCTCATAGACTATTATGACTGATGAAGATAATGTGTGTAGGCAATATGGTAAGTATTCAATCAATGTCATGCCATTAATATTTCTATTATTCATCTTGTCCTTAGACTGTTTTTTCTCTATTTCTGAAGCTGCACTGGATTAATTTGTATAATCTTTTAGTTTTATTGGTTCAGAAATCCCATAACATTTGCAGTTTGCACCATGGTTTATGTTTGTACATATTTAAGTATGAAGAAATAGAATTTAAATTAACACAGAATCCTCAATGTGTATGTGTGTGTGTGTGTATACATAAAACCAAAACCAAATCAGTGCTATCAAGTCAGAGCCAACTCATAGTAGCCCCTCTTTGGGTTTCCAAGGCAGTAACATTATGGAAGTAGATTAT
>NW_006922426.1:615627-617277 GCF_000298275.1 Orycteropus afer afer
TTACCTCTCCTCACCTAATCCCTTCGGCTGACTGTTCTTCTCTCTGGCTTCCTGGCTTTTAATTCCCTTTCTCCTGCTCTTCCCGTCCCTGAATTGTCTATCCTTGGGGCTGACTGCTCTTCTGTCCGGGTTCCTTGCTTTTTATCCCCTTTCTCCTGCTCTTCCAACCTGCTACTCTGGGTGTGCCTGAGTTGCCTCTCCTCCAATTTAGCTACTACTACCCTGATACTGAAGAACACTAGTGGTACAGTGGTTTAAGGCTTGCTGCTAACCAAAAAGTTAGTACTTTGAACCCACCAGCCACTTCATGAGAGAAAGATGTGACAATACACTTCTGCAAAGATTTATAGTCTTGGAAACACAGTGGGGCAGTTCTATTCTGTCCTTTAATCAACTGAATGGTAATGGTTTTTTTTTTTAATTTTAATTTTTACCCCAATACCAAAACCAGACAAAGAGAGTACCAAAAATAAAAAAACCTACAGACCAATGTCCCACATGATTATAGACTAAAAAATCTTTAACAATGAAGAACACCTACTCCGGGATGATGCACCCACCTACTCTAGCAATCAGCCATGAGACATCAGAGGGGCAGCATTCACATAGAGAGAAAGCTAGACAGATAGGACTGCATAGTTAAGAAGGGCAAGGGGAAGGAGTCATTACAGCGACAGGAAGGGAGGAGAGTTTGTTATGGTTAGGGATGACAATCAGAGAGTGAAATCAAATGTGTCCAAACTGTTGAATGAAAAACAAGTCTGCTTTGTAAATTTGCACCCAAAGCACAATAAAATTTAAAAAAAAAAAATCATTAACAAAATATTTTTAAAACAATGCCATTGAATTGATTGTCACTCTTGCCAACCTTGTGTTGTTTCAGAGTCTAGCTGTGCTCCATTGGGTTTTCAATGATCATGATTTTGTAGAAGTAGATCACCAGGCCTTTCTTCTGACACAGCTCTAGGTGGATTTGAAACATCCACCACTTGATTGGTAGAGCTTAACTGTAAGCACCACCCAGGGACTCCTAACAAAAATTATACACAATGGCCAAGTGGGATTTAGTCCAGGGAGGCAAGGCTAGTTCAATAACAAAAAAAATTAATCATTGTAATTCACTCTACTGGCAGGCTAGAGAAGAAAAGCCACATGATCATATAAATCATAAAACAGCATTTGACAATGTTCGTTGAGCAAAATAGGAAAGGGGGGATGATTTTTCAACTAAATAAAGAGCATCTACAAAAATATGATGGCAAATCTTATATTAATGATGACAGCCTGAAATTCTTTCCTTCTAAGTTTGGGAACAAGGAAAGGATGTCTGTTCTTATTACTTGTATTTAAAATGGCATGGGAAGTGCTATCTAATGCAATAAAGCAAGAAAAGAAAAGAAAAGATATACAGATGAGAAAAGAAGAAATAAAATGGTCCTTATTTGAGGATGACATGATTTTTTATGTAGAAAATTCAAAAAATAATCTACCAAAATACTCCTAGATGTAACAAGCAATTCCAGCAAGATGTGGTATACAGGATAAAAACCACAAATAATGTGCATTTCTACATACTATATACTAGAATAAACACATGGCCATCAAAATTAGCACAATATCCTCCACAATCATTAAAAAAAAAAAAAAAAA
>NW_006922426.1:617448-633831 GCF_000298275.1 Orycteropus afer afer
AGAAAAGAGGATGGAAAAACTGGATCACTCATACATTTTTGGTGAAAGTGTAAAATGGTACAACCATTGTGGAAAACAGTTTGGCAGGTGTTTTTATTGTTGTTTTTTTTAAAAAAACAAAGCATACTACTACCACAAACTCAGTAACTGCACTTGAGGTTATTTATCACAGAGAAAGGAAGACGTATGTTCACATAATATGTGTACATAAATATTTATAGCAACATTATTTATTAGACCCCAAAACTGGGGAAGAAAAAAAAAACTCAGATGTCTTCAGACAAATTAATGGTTAAATAAGCTGCTATATACATTGATGTCAAGGAAGACTAGTCATCAATAAAAATGAATGAACTCTTGATACACACACATACACAAATCATGAATGAATCACCAGAGAATTATGATGAAGTTAACTACAAAATATTACATATTTTATGGTTCTAGCTATATTAAAAAAACAAAAACAGAAAAACCTCGATGTCATTGAGTTGATTCCAACTCATAGTGACCCCTTTTGGGTTTCTGAGGTGGTAAATCTTTATGGAAGTAGATGGCTTAGTCTTCCTTCCATGCAAGAGCTGGTGGGTTTGATCCACCAACCTTCTGGTTAGCAGTCAAATGCCTTAGGCACTATGCCACCAGAGCTGCATAATTATACAAATGCAGAACATATTAGTGACCAAGGAAGGTTCAAAAAGGGGTGGAAGCAGGAGGGAAGTGTGTGTAGTATAAAAGGGCAATATGTAGAATCTATGTGGTGATGGAAATGCTCTAATATGTAGAATCTATGTGGTGATGGAAATGCTCTGCACCTTAATTGCATCAATGTCACTCTCCTGGTTAGGATATTGTACCATAGTTTTGAAAGACATTACCATTGGAGGAACCTGGGTAAATGGAGTAGGGAATTTATCTATATTGTTTCTTATAGTTGTCTGTAAATCTACAATTATCCTAAACAAAAAGTTTAACTAGGGAAAAAATTATGAAAAGTAGTTTGACAGGATTACCTTCTTCAAATTTTATAACTTACAAAATGGAGTGAGCATCTTTTATGGGCTTTGTTGAATCATGATCTTTTTTCTAAGTTTGGATAAGCTTTCATCATCTTGTCCTTTGCACTTTCAATTTCAGGAAATATCTCTGAGAGTTCTTTTAATGTGAAATATTTCTTTTTTTTTGTGTAGTCTTTGTGTGTATGTGTCATCATCACTTCTTCTGGAACATGTTCATCTTTTTTGTTACAAACACTTTCCTCATTTATCTTAATAATTTCACCTATACTACTACATTCCTCTGGTTGCATATTTAGACTCTCAAATGGCAGTAGTGTCAATATATCCATGGTCGGTTATTTCTTCTATAACTCCATTTACATTTTATTCAGATTTCACTACAAGTATATTTAGTTTTTAGTTCTTTGCAACACTTTTGTCATTTTGGCTAATTCCCTCTTTTCATTATCCATTTTTATAAAATATGTTTACCATTGAGGGACAAGAAAGCAACACAGTTACATTTTTTGCTTTCTGTGTGCAAACTAAATAACATGTGCACTTACCAATCATGAACAGAATTGGAAAGAACTGGTGTGACTGATATCTGATCAATATGTACATCAATTATATATGTAGGGATTTGTGTACTGAAGTGCAAACATCAAACTTTGTACTTTTTGAAATTATTTATGGTTAATATGGATAGTGCCTAAGCCATTTGACTGCTAACCAGAAAGGTACCAGTTCCAACACACCAACCACTCCTTGGAAGGAAGATTGGGCAATCTACTTCCATAGAGATACTGCTTCGGGAAAGCAAAGGAAGGGTCACTATGACTTGCAATTGACTCAACAGCAGTGAGGTTTTTTTTTTTTTTAATAGAATTATAACTGATATATTTTATATCTAAAATCAGAACTGTTTGGATAAGATGGATGTGTGCTCAGCTCACAGCCATTGAGTCAGATCTGACTCATAATGACCCTTCCTTGGGTTTCCCAGGCAGTATCACTAGGGAAGTATATTGCCCAATCTTCCTTCCACGGAGTGGCTGGTGAGTTTGAACTGCTTAGAAGTCAAATGCCTTAGGCACTTCCAATTTGGAATGTAAAAAATGGTATCACTTCTGCACACATCACTTGCTCACACAACTCATAAGAGGGTTGCAATGAATCTGAGAGCATTACTGAATGAACAAAGTTGGGCATCCATCTTTTATTCTGCTTAGCTTGGAGGAAGAAAAAGAGCACCTCTACATGGTGTTTCAATCAGTAACAATAAATCATATTTTAATGAACTAACAGATATAAAAAATTTAACTTATTACCTGCTTTAGCAAGCGCTGAGTAAGTGGTAATTATTATCTAAGACAGTTTTTCTGTTTTTTTTTTTGAAGTGATTTTTCTCACTTAGTTCATCGCTGCCTCTTAGCAGGTGATGCTTTTTTTCTACAATCATTTTATTAGATTACTTTGACATATTAGATATTCCTTGTGCTATAATTCAACCTTTTTCTAATATTTTCAACTTTAAATCATTTCCACGACAGAGGCATCCAATGTTAATTTTTCAGGCCCGTTGACTGACTACAGAAATGATGGTATGGAAGGAATCCTTGGAACTTTCAAATAATTGATGCTTCTGTAGAATGTGAGTTTTCTGAATTCTATAGAGAGGAAAGGGAAGAGAAAGAAGCTGATATGTCAAACTCAGGAAAGTAGAAATCAGAATGAACTATGCCCGTCATGTAATGATTAAAGTCTGAAAATGATATAATGATAAATGAAAATGCTATAATGTCCCTCTAATAATTTACAGTGTTGATGGACTCCTCTGCATTATTCTGACAAGCTTAGATGTATGTGATATAAAAAAGAGTCTAATTTAAACAGAAAAAAAAAATAAGAAGAAATAGCTTTTATATTATATGATGCCCAGCAGAATTTAATACTATAACGTTTCAAAGACATTTATCAAGGAAATAGCCCACACTGTGACAGGGGTGCCCTCTCAAGTTTAAGCTAAGTAAGTGTTAGAAATAATATCTGATGTTTTATTTTGTGATAATAGTTAATATTTCATGATTTCAACTAAACCCAGAGAATAAAGATAATAACAACAATAGAAACAAATTTCTTGAGGTCTCACTGGGTACCAAGAATTCACATCTGCTATTTTCTTTAAACCTCATGATTCTTGAGTTGTACAGAGAATCAGAGGTTGAACAATTTGGTTAAGGTCAATGACCAAGTGATTTCACATCAAGATTAAAATTTTTGGTTTGACCCTACTTTAAATATTGTTGTTGTTTTTAGGTGCTGTCAAGATGGCTCCAACTTATAGTGAGCTCCAACTTACAATGAACTTATGTACAACAAAACAAAACACTGTCCTGTCCACTTTAAAGACTAGGCTCTCAAAAATATACATAATCCAAATCACTCAACCCAGATAGATAATAAGCATCAAGGATTGCACTGTATCTCAAATAAATCATTGTATCTCAAAATGAAAGCACCTAATATGTAAATTTTAAATCATCAAAGGACTAACATTGGCTAATAAACTGCATTCACATTTGACAATTCAAGAATATTTATTTTTAAAGAAGCACAAATACCTGTTGACTCTCTCAAGTTTGAAGTAATTATTTTATATTCTAAAGTCATATAACATTCATCCTCTGTCCTCATACTGGCATTTACATTATTTATGCCTTGAATTGTGATAATTAATGTTCAGATATTATATCTTCTCTTGTTTCCTTTAATGCTCCTTAATATGGATATTTATATCCCTCTTAGACCCAAACCAAAACCACCAGGAATAAATTGGTGCTCAATATAGACAGAATAAATGAAAGTTATTTTCTTTGATTTTTTAAAAATTGAGCTGTAATTATAATCTATCAAAGAAATGAGGCCAACAAAAAGCTCTGGTAAGATGGCGGAATAGGCAAACAGACTGCACAGACCATCTTCAACAGAGAAAAGGAGAAAAAAAGCCCTGATCTTTGAAGAGAAGGATAAAGAAGTGGATTGAACTCCAAATAGTAGAAGAACTTGCATGAAAACATCAAAAAAATGAGACATATGGAGTTGCAGTCTGTCAGCAATCCTGATGGCACAGACAGCTTGGGTATTGTTGAGTGGTGTTAAGACATAAGAATTTACCTAAAAATCAGCCTTACTAGCCAGGGGCTGCAGAGAGGACTGTGTTGGTGGCTGGTGAATAAAAGTGGAAGCAGCGAAGAGGAAGGCAGACTGAGCTGTGGACTTTTGCCTGTCTGGAAGATACAGCCATTTTGAATGTTTACAAGAGGTTTGACCATTTTGGATATTTAAGGTGTCAGCATTCTCCCAGATTCCAGGAACTTAAGAATAGACTCCTCTTTCTGGGAACTACAGGACATTCTGGACACCTATGACTGAAAAGTTAACAGAGATCTAAATATAACAACACTCCAATGTCTTAGAGACAACAGATCATTACAGTCCACACAAGGAAGCAAGATAAAGTGGTAGAAACAAGGGAGAAGGATACAGACCCAGAATACATCCCTGAAGAATCAGCAGCATTGGAACTCCTTGATAAAGAATTCAAAAGAATCACATTTAGGTATCTTCAAAGGATTGAGAGACAAACCAAAGAAAACACTGACAAAATTAAGGAAAACACAGAAAACCCTTGAACAATATCAGAAGAGAATACAAAAACAAAATGACTAAATAAATGAAAAATCAGAAATGATACAAAACCTACAGATAGAAACCCAGAAGATTAATACTAAATTTTCAGCAATAGATAACACACTGAGGGAGCAAAGGAGTAGAATCAAATCAATGGAAGAGAGAATTAGTGAGATTGAATACAAATGCCTCAATACTTCTTTAGAAAGGGATCAATCAGAAAAAGGATCAAAACAAAATGAAGAAAGTCTAAGGTTCTTGTGGGAAACCATCATAAGCAATAACTTATGTGTAATCAGAATTGCAGAACAGGAAGAGAAAAAGAAAATCACTGAGAAAATTTTCCAAGATTTGTTGGAAGAGGACTTCCCTGATATGATGAAAGATGAGAATATATCAATTCAGGAAGTCCAAGCAGGATAGACCCCACAAGAAAATCACCAGGACATGTCATCATCAAACTCATCAAAACCCAAGACAAAGACAGAATCCTGAAAGCAGCACAGGAAAAATGAAATGTTACTTAAAAAGGACAATCAATAAGAATAAGCTCTGATTTCTCAGCAGGAACCATGCAGGTGAGAAGGAAATGGGATGGTAAATATAAAACCCTGAAAGAGAAAACATTTCAACCAAGAATTATATACCAGCAAAATTGTCCCCCAAATATGATGTTGAAATTAGGAGATTTTCAGCTAAGCAGAAATTAAGGGAATTTCTTAAAACCAGACCAACTTTACAAGAGGTACTAATGGGAGTCCTTTGAACAGAGAACCAATAATAGCAAACAACAACCAAACATTAATACACAAAATGACATAACACAGAAACTATTAGTTCTGGATGTATCCAAAGTAAAATAAGCTCACAAGATTGTAAACAGGAAGCCAGAAACATCAATTGACAGATGAAGACAACTACAAACCAAAAAGATGGGGAAAATAGTGTGATTACAGAACTTCTAAATGGTGAGGAAGTCAAGAGAGTTGGAAGATAGGATGAACTGTTCTGAACTCAGGGAGAAAATTATAAATCAGAGGGTAACCTCAAAGAAAAATAATAAACTTTCACATCACAATAAAGAAAAGGACAAGCACAGATATTTGGCAAATACTAAAACAATAGCATCAAAGGAAATGATAACACAATTTGTAAACATAAGGAGTTCAGCACAGAAAATTATATGGAACAAAGAAACCAGGAACACCATGAAAAAACATAATAAAATGACAGCAACCAATTCATACTTGTCAATAATTACACTGACTGTTAATGGATTTCACGTGCCACTCAAGAGACAGAGAGTTGCAGACTGGAGAAGAAAGCATAATGTATCAATATGCTGTCAACAAGAGACACACTGTAGAGACAAAGACAAAAACAGACTAAAAATCAAAGGTTGGAAAAAGATATATCAAGCAAATGGCAACCATAAAAGAGCCAGGAGTGGCAATATTGATTTCTGATCAAATTGACTTTAAGACAAGACAAGGAAGGGCATTATATAATGATTAAAGGATCAATTGAACAAGAAGATATAATCATAACAAATATCTATGGACCCAATGAAAGAGCCCCAAAATACAAAATCAGACTTTAAAAAGAGTTGAAAAGTCAAAGTCAAACAGATGACTGCACAGTCATAGTGGGCAACATTAATACACCACTTCCAATTAAAGATAGAACAAGAAGCAAGAAACTCAATAAAGGCACAGAACTAAACAATACAATCCACCAACTTGGCCTTATAGATATCAACAGAGCACTTCACCAAAAAAAAGCACAATATGTATTCTTTTCCAGTGCACATGGAACATTCTCCAGGATGGACCATATATTAGGCCATAAAGCAAGACTTAATAAATTTAAAAACTTTGAAATACTGCAAAGCATCTTCTCAGACCACAAAGTTATCAAATTAGAAATCAACCATAGGAAAATCAACAAAAAAAGAGCAAACACATGTAAACTGAACAACACCCTCCTTAAGAAAAACTGGGTAAGAGGAGAAATACAGTGAAATTAAAAAATTCCTTGAGTCAAATAAGAATGAAAATACATCATACCAAAATCTTCGACACAGCAAAAGCAGTGATCAGAGGCCAGATTACAGCAAAAAATGCACGCATCAAAAAAGAAAAACGAGCCAAAATCAACATTTTAAACCAACATCTCCAACAGTTAGAAAAAGAACAGCAAGAAAAGCCTATAGGCACCAGATGAAAGGAAATAACAGAGTCAAGAGCACAAGTCAATGGAACAGAAAACAGAAAGACAGTAGAAAAAATCAACAAGAGTAGATTTGGTTTTTAGAAAAGATTAGTAAAATAGGCAAACCACTGACAAATTTAACAAAGGAAAAGAGTGAGAGAATACAAATAACATGAATAAGAAGCAAAATGAGTGGCATCTCAACAGAACCAATTGAATTAAAAAGGATAATATCAGGATAGAAACTCTGGTGGCATAGCACCTAAGGTTTTTGACTTCTACTATGAAAAACAATGCTCCAACAAATTTGAAAATATGGAAGAAATGGACAGTTTCTAGAAACACATTACTTATCTAAACCAACATACACAGAGGTGGAAAAGTTGAACAGATCCGTAAAAGAAGAAGAAATTGAATAGATCATCAAAAAATTACTAACAAAAGAGTCTTGGCCCAGACAGTTTCAACAGAGAGTTCTACCAAACATTCAGAGAAGAACTGACACCAATCATACTCAAACCATTCCAAAACACAAGAAAGGATGGAATCCTTCCTAATTGATTTTATGAAGCAAGGATAACCTTGATACCAAAACCAGGCAAAAACATCACTCAAAAGGAAAACTACAAACCAGAATCCCTTATGAATATAGATCCAAAAATCTTCAACTAAATCTTAACCAAAAGACTCCAACAACATACTGAGAAAACAATTCATTATGACCAAATGGGCTTCATATCAGGTATGCAAAGATGGTTCACCATTTGAAAAACAATCAATGTCATCCACCATATAAAGAAAACAAAGGAAAAGAACCACATGATCATATCAATTGATTCAAAAAAGGCATTTGATATACTTATATAATCCAACACCCATTCTTGATCAAAACTTTCAGCAAAATAGGAATAAAAGGGACATTCCTCAACATCATAAAGGACATATATGCAAAACCAACAGCCAACATTATTATCAAATGGAGAAAGACTGAAACCCTTCCCCTTGACAACAGGAACCAGACAAAGATGCCTGCTATCACCACTTCTATTCAGCATTGTACTAGAAGTCAATAAGACAAGAAAGAGGAATCAAAGGCATCCAAATTGGTAAAGAAGAAGTCAAACTGTACCTATTTGCTGTTGATATAATCCTATACCTAGAAAATGCAAGAGACTCAGTCAAAAGTCTACTAGAACTAATGGAGAGATTTAAAAATATGGCAGGATACAAGATCAACATCCAAAAATCTGTTGGATTCTTCTTCACCAGCAAAGAGATTGCTGAAAAAGAAATAAGGAAATCAGTACCATTTACAATAAGTATCAAAAAAATAAAATACTTGGTAATCAATCATACCAGGAACATGAAAGACTTGTACAAAAAAAAAAAAAACTATGACTATACCAAGAAACCATAACAGATCTACATAAATGGAGGAACATACCATACTCATGGATAGGAAGATCGAACATCATGAAAGTATCAATTCTACTCAAAGCAATCTATACATTCAATGCAATCTCAATCCAGATCCCATCAACATTCTTTAAGGATATGGAAAACCAATCACTAACTTTATATGGAATGGAAAAAGACCTCGGATAAGCAAAGCACTACTGAAGAACAACAAAGTAGGAGGTCTCACACTGCCAGATCTCAAAGCCTACTATGAAGCCACAGTAGTCAAAACTGCCTGCTATTGGTATAACGACAGACACATAGACCAACAGAATAGAATTGAGAACCCAGAAACAGAGCTGTGGTCATTTTGAATATTAAAAGCTGCACCCTAGGACCTTTAAATATCCAAAATGGCTGCCACTTGTAAGCATTCAAAATGGCTGCATCCTCTGGACACCCTAAATCCACAGCTCAGGTTATCTCCCTCCTTGCTATTTCCCTTCCTAGTCATAGGTCACCAGCGCAGTCATCCCTGCAGCCCACGGCCACCAGAGCTGATCTTTAGGTGAATTCTCAGGTCCCAACACCATTTGAAAATATTCAGGCTGTTGGTCCTGTCAGAATAGCTGACAGTCCACTGCTCCGATCATCTCCATATTCACTGTTTCCATTCAGGTTTCTCCACTAGTTGGTGCTTAATCCACTTCTGTATACTTATTTTCAAAGCTCAGGGCTCCAGGATTATTTTCTGTATCTGTGTCAATTGGGTTTTCTTTTGTTTGCTGAAGAGGGTCTGTGCAGCTTGCTGTCTATTCCTCCATCTTCTCAATAACTTTCGAAAGATTGAAATGGTATAAAGTATCTTCTCTAACCACAATTTAATGAAATTAATAATGGAACAAAACTGGAAAATTCACAAATATATGGAAATTAAACTAAACACTAAAAACAACCTGTGGAGCAAAGAAGAAATCACAAGAGATGTTAGAAAAATGTTTAGAGAAAAATGAAAATAAAAGCACAACGTACCAAATATATGAGTTGCTGTCAAATCTGTGTAGAGACAGATATTTGTAGCTGTAAATGCTGACCTTAAAAAAAGAGAAAGATCTCAAATTAATAATCTAACTTAGCATCTCCAGAACTTAGAAAAAGAAGAAACTAAGACCAAACTAGCAGAAAGAATGAAATAATGAAGATTTGAGTACAGATAAATGAAATACATGATAAAAGAGCAATAGAGAGACTCAGTGAACCAGAAATTGGTTCTTTGGAAAGATCAACAAAATTGACAAGGTTTTAAATAGAGTTATAAAGGATGGACATTATTAAATTCAGAAATGAAATGGACACATTACTATTGACTTTACATTACTACTGTACTTTATATTTACATGTATCTCAGAATATTATGAACAACTGTATAACAGCAAGTAGATAACCTCTATGAAGTGCACAAATTCCCAGAAACATGTAAATTACCTTAATTCTTTCAGGAAGAAATATAAAATCTCATCAGATGTGTAACAGGCCAACAGATTGAATCAGTAGTAAAACTTCCCAACAGAGAAGTCCATAACTAAATGACTACTGGGGAATTCCACTAAAATTTAAAAAGAATTAACATGATATGTCCTCATACTCTTCTGATATAATGCATCTAATTAATAGAACAAAGGAAAAGACCACATGAGTATAACAATTGATGCAGGCATGATATTTGGTGAAATTAAACACACCTTCATGAAAAAAATCAGCAAACTAGGCATGGAAGAGAAATTCCTTAATATGATAAACACATTTATGAAAAATCAACAGCTAACATCATGTTCAATGGTAAAAGACTGAAAGCTTTCCATTTCAAGTCAGGAACAAGATGAGGATGTTCAATTTCACCCTTACGTTTCAACAGTTATAGCCAGAGAAATTAGGCAAGAAAAATCAACCAATCAGTCCATTAAAGGCATCCAGATTGATAGAGAAGAAATAAACTATTTTTATCCACAGATTATATGAGCCTGTATTATGGAATATCACAATGAATCCACCAAAAAAAAAAAAAAAAAGCTACTAGAACTTAAAAACATATTCAGCAAAGTTGTAAGGTACATGAGCAACACACAAAATCAGTCTATTAACTCCAAAAAAAATCAAACAAAACACTGCCATAAAGTCGATTTTGACTCACAATCTCCATTGGGTTTCCAAGGCTGAATTCTTAACAGAAGTAGATCGCCCCATCTTCCTTCTTGGAGCAGCTGGTAGTTTTGAACCGTAGGCTTTCTGGTTAGCAGTCAAATGCCTTATCCACAATGGCACAATGCCTTAGTCTAGTAACTAGGAGTGAACAATATGGAAATGATATTTTTTAAAAAAATCTATTTACAATAAAACCAAAAACTCACTACCATAGAGTCAGTTCTGACTCTTAGTGACCCCTCCTTGGGTTTCCAAGGTGGTATCTCTATGGAAGTAGATTGCCCAGTCTTCTTTCTGAGGATGAGATGGTAGGTTTGGAAGTCCAGCCTTCTGGTTAGCAGTTAAATGCCTTAGGCACTACACCAACACAGCTCCTTTATACCACCAGAGAGCCTTTACAATAGCTGCTAAAAGAAAAAGATACCTTGGAATAAATTTAACCACGGAGGTGAAAAACTTGTACAAGATACTGAATAGGCCAAATGACCTTAAAACAAAAAAGAATAAGATAGGAAGACTTGTATTTCCCTAAGTCAAAATATTTTACAAAGGTACAATGATCAAAACAATGTGGTAGTTGTATAAGGATAAACATATGGTCCAATGAAGTAGAATTGAGAGTCCACAAATATCACATACATCTATGGGCAATTGATTTTCAACAAGGATGTCAAGTCCCTTTCAATGGGAAAAGAATATTGCCCTCAATGAATGGTAACTGGGCAACTGAAGGTTACATGCAAAATAATAAAATTTGAACCCACACCTCACACCACATATAAAATTTCCTGAAAGTGGATCAAGGACCTGAATACAAGAGCTTAAAATGATAAGCCTAAAATGAAGAAAACAAAATATAAAAACTTCTGCAATTGAGTCAACTTCTATTTCTTGTGACTCTATGTGTGTCAGAGTAGAAGAGTGCTTCATGACTAATTTTTCAGTATTACATCAGTTTTTTTCTTCTGAGATGCCCCTGGGTAGACTCTAACCTCCAACATTGGTTACTAGCTGACTGAATTAAACATTTGTACCACCCAGGGACTTAGTTAAAAATAAATAAATAAATAGATAGATAGATAGATAGATAAATAAATTTTCGGAGTCTTATTTTTGGCAATGAGTTCGTAGATACGACACCAAAAGTACAAGCAACAAAAGGCAATCCAGAAAAATTAGACTTTGTAAAAGGAAAAACACCAGTGTGCATTAAAGTACTTTATCAAGATTAGTGAAGAGACAACCCTACAGTATAGGAGAAAGAATTTGGGAATTACATCTTATAAGGGTTTAATATTCAGAATATTTAAATAACTCTTTCTGCCACTCAACACCAAAAGACAAACAATCAAATTTAAAAAAATGAGAAAATGACTTGAATAAACATTTCTCAAAAAAAGGAAAGGACTTAAATAAACATTTCTCATGAAAAGATGCTGAAAATCATTAGTCATTCTCAAAAAACAAATGCTGCCAAGTCAATTTCTTCTCATGGTGAAACCATGACCCCGTATAACAGAGTAGAACAGTGCTCCATAGTGTTTTCAATGACTGGTGTTTTGGTGAAGCTACAGAGAAGTTGGAACATTTATCTATTTCTGGTGGGAATGTAAAATGCTACAGTCATTATGGAAAATCTTGACAGTTCCTCAAAAAGTTAAGCATAGAACTGGCATGACTCAGAATTTCTACTCCTACATACATATCCCAAAATATGAAAGCAGAGAATCAAACAGATCTAATACTTGTACACTAATGTTTATAACCGCATTCTTCAGAATAGCCAAAAGGTGGAAATAACCTAAGTATCTATCAACAGAATAATAGTTAAACAAAACATGATATATCCATACAAAAGAATATTATTCAGCCTTAAAGAGAAATGAAGTTATTATATATGCAATGACATAGATGAACTTTGAAAATGTTATTCTAAATGAATTAAGCCAGACACAAACTATCAAATACTGCAGGATCCCTTTTACATGAAGTATCTACAATAAGCAAGTGCATAAAAATAAAAAGTAGATTAGTAATTACTAGGGACTGGGGGCAGGGGAAAAAGGGGAGTCAATAAAATTCATGTGAAGTTTGGAAAATTCACTTGATAGCAACTCTAATAGTAAAACTAGATTGATCTCCACTGGTAAAGATTTTGGAAGAATGCTAATCTCATTATCAGAATGTGGCCAGCATTTGTAGCTAGGTAGACATATATGACAGTGGGTTACCCTCTGCTAGCACACTTTGGGACTGTGTTTATGTTAGGAAAGGTCCCTATGTTTGACAACTGGTTTGTGCTGGACTACTACCTTACATGTTGGTGCTTTGGACTCACTCAGTGACATCACAGAAGAAAGTCCTGTTAATCTCCTTCTGTAGAGATTACAGTAAATAAAAGCCTATGAAGCAATTCTACTCAGTAACATATGATGTCACAATTAACAGACAATGAAATTTTACATTAGAAAAAGCTAGGAGTTGTAGTATAACATTCAGAGCAATGGCTCATTGAGATAGAACTTAGACTAAAGGACCAAAAAGCTGGAAACAATCCTCTTGAGACAGGAGAAACCTGTTACAGTGATTTGCCCAGTAGACTTCCAATGACACAGTCTTCCTTACATAGCAAAAATTCCTGACAATAATGACCTGAAAATGTCAAATTCCATCTAATGGAGTGCTTCCCAGTGTGTCTCTTCAGAATACTCCTTCTGAGGAAAGTTCCCAGAATGGCTCTTTGTTAATAAAAACAAATCAGGCGTTAATATGGTTAATCACATTATTTCTGGAGTTAAACATTTTGAGATTGAAACAGAACTCTCACACTATTAGTCATGTGATCTTGTTCATGCACCTTAAAGTCTCAGTGCCTAAATCCTCCCACTGTAAAATGTGGCTAACAATAGTATCCATCTCATAGGATTGTCAGATGAATTAAACTACATAATACATATACAGAGTTTAAAGCAGTACAAGGAAGTGCTCAAAAAGGTAAGCTACATGGAGGAAAAAATAAACAAGAGAGCCACTTATACAATCCATAACCCCTTTTGAAAATTTCTTAAATTTCTGAAAAGCTCTGAAAAGTTCTTCTTCTTCTTCTTCTTTTTTTTTTTTTTTTTCCTAATTGTGATTTGGGTGAATGTTTAACAGAGCAAATTAATTTTCCATACAGCCGTTCATACACACTTTGTCTCATGATATTGACTACAATTTACCACAATGCAACAGCTCCCCTTCCACTTCCTCCCCATAATTACCTCTTCCTTGTGTCCTTCCTTCCATGCACTCCTGTCCCCTGAGCTGTCTCCCTGGGCATACACAGCCCTTCTTTCTCCCATGATTGTTCTCTCCAGGGAGTGTATCAAACTAATGTAAATATTGACCTCATATGCTTCTCTTTGGCTGGGAGCCACAAGTGGGTTCAATTCCATACCTGAAGGGCAGGTAGAGGCCATAGTCTCAGTGGTTCCATCAAGCTCTATCATACCAGCAAACAGGGATCCTTTTTTTTTTTTTTTTAATGATTTTGAGTTTTGTTTCATATGTTCTCCCACTCTGTCCAGGATCTCCTACATAGATCCTCCTCTGAGTGGTTGACAGTGGTAGCTGGGCGCCATCTAGTTCTTTTGGTCTCATAGTCCTATAGGCTGAGGATCACATAGTGTACCAGTCACTTGAACTAATTATTCCCATGTTTTCTTCATTATTCTTTACTCTGCATGAGGGTAGACCCATCGTTGCATCTACATGACTGCTTGCACGCTTTTAAGATCCCAGTCACTACTCGCCAAAGTAGGACATGGAACAATGTTTTTGTGTAGTATGTTATGCCAATTGAATTTGATGTCCCCTGCAACTCTGGTCCTGAGCCCACAGGTCCAACTATTCTCTCCCTCTGGGTAGCTGGCTCTGGCCAGGAAGTGACTACAACCTTGTCCCTTGTCATCTCCACTATATACCTGGTAATTCTTATAGAACATACCAATACACTTGTAGAAACATTGTCTGCCAACCCTATACACTCTCTTGAACACACTCCCCCCCTGCATAGACATACATAATACTTCAGCCTGTCCACCCATCTATCCACCTGTATATCCATGTTTGCCTTCACTGACAACACAATACTATATGTGCAAAAGGGTTCATCTTTGTTGTCTGTACCTCTCATGCACCTCTCTCTGACTTCCTCTTCCTCAATGTCACCATGTTGATCACTCACATTTGGTACATTACCTTTGTCTTCACCCAAATCAATACTTATCTCTACCTATCTAGCAGTGTTCCTACACTACCCTCCCACCCTTGGTAACCAACAAAGAAATTTCCTTCCATATATAAACCTTTCCTTGACTTTTTACATTAACAGACTAATACAATATTTATCCTTCTGTGATTGACTTATTTCACTCAGCATAACGTCCTGCAAGGTCATCCACGTTATGTGTTGTTTTGCTGTTTGTATACTGTTTTTTAGGGTTGCATGGTATTCCATCATGTGTATGTACCATTGTGTGGTTATCCATTTTTCTGTTGATGGGCACCTAGATTGTTTCTATCTTTTTGCTATTGTAAATAGTGCTATGATGAACATGGGTGTTCATGTATCTGTTCTTGTCCTGGCTTTCACTTGCTTAGGATTTTTATCTAGTATTGGAATTGCTGGGTCAAATTGTATTTCTAATTGCAACTTTTTAAGGAATTGCCATACTGCTTTCCACAGTGATTCTATCATCTTACAGTCCCACCAGCAATGTATGAGTCCCAATCTCTTCACATCCTTACCAGCATTTGTTATTGTCTGCCTTGTTGAACTTTGCTACTAGTACAGGGACAAGGTGGTATCAAATTGCTTTGATTAGCATCTCTCTAATGGCTAATGATCATGAGCATTTCTTCATATGTTTGTTGGCTGCCTGAATATCCTCCTTGATGAAGTGTCTATTCATATCCTCTGCCCATTTTTTAATTGGATTATTTCTTTTTTTTGTTGAGGTGTTGGAATTTTCTATAAATTCTAGAGATAAGTCCTTTGTCAGATATGTCATTGCTGAATATTTTTCCCAATCTGTAGGTTCTCTTTTGACTCTTTTGGAGAAGTCTTTGAAAATACATAAAAATTGAATTTTTACAAGGTCCCATTCATCGAGTTTCCCTTTTGCTATGTGTGCATTTTGGGCTATGCTTGATAGCCGATTTATGCCATATATAAGGGCCCCTAAATTTTCCCCTAGTTTTTCCTTGAGGAATTTATAGTTTTAGGTTTCACATTTAAGTCTTTCACATTTAAGTCACGTTTAAGATCCATCTGGAGTTAGTTTTTGTGTATAGTAGGAGGTACAGCTCTTGTTTCATGTTTGCCAGCACCATTTATTAAACTGACATTCTCGTCCCCCATTTAATGGATTTCAGCCCTTCATCAAAGGTCAGCTGACCATAGGTTGGTTGATGGATCTATTTTTGGGTTGTCAATTCTATTCCACTACTCTATGTGATGTGTCTGTTATTATACCAATACAGGACAGTTTTGACTACAGTGGCTGTATAGTATGTTTTGAGATCCAGGAGTGTGAGAACTCCTACTTTGTTGTTCTTCTTCAATAGAACTTTGCTAGTCCGAGGTCTTCTTACTTTCCATATAAAGTTAGTGACTGGTTTTTCCATATCCTTAAAGAACGTTGATGGGATCTGGATTGAGATTGCATTGAATGTATAGATTGCTTTGGGTACAATTGACATTTTCACAATGTTTAATCTTCCTATTCATGATCATAATATGTTCTTCCATTTATGTAGATCTCTTATGGTTTCTTGAAATAGTCTTTATAGTTTTCTTTGTACAGGTCATTTTGTCCCTGGTAAGATTTATTCCCAA
>NW_006922426.1:633931-643695 GCF_000298275.1 Orycteropus afer afer
TTTTTTTTTTTTTTTTTTTTGGTAGCTATTGTAAATTGTATTGATTTATTTACTTCTTTTTCAGCAATCTCTTTCCTGGTATAGGGAAATTCAACTGATTTTTGGATGTTGATCTTGTATTCTGCCACAATGCTAAATCTCTCCATTAGTTCCAGTAGACTTTTGACTGAGTCTCTTGTGTTTCCTAGGTATAGGATCATATCAACAGCAAATAGGTACAGTTTGACTTCTTCCTTACCAATTTGGATGCCTTTGATTTCCCTTTCTTGCCTTATTGTCCTGGCTAAGACTTCCAATACAATGTTGAATAAAAGTGGTGGTAGCGGGCATCCTTGCCTGGTTCCTGTTCTCAAGTGGAAGGGTTTCAGTCTCTCTCCATTGAGAGTAATACTGGCTCTTGGTTTCACACACATGTCCTTTATGGTGTTGAGTAATGTCCCTTCTTAGTTTGATGAGAGTTTTGATCAGGAATGGGTGTTGGATTTTATCAAGTGCCTTTTCTGCATTGATTTATATGATCATGTGGTTCTTCCCCTTTGTTTTATTTATGTGGTGGATGATATTGATTGTTTTTTGAATGGTGAACCATCCTTGCATACCTGATATGCAGCCCACTTGGTCATAATGAATTGTTTTCTTGATATGTTGTTTAAATCTATTGGTTGGGATGTAGTTGAAGATTTTTGGATCTATATTCACGAGGATTACTGGTCTGTAGTGTTCCTTTTGAGTGATGTTTTTGCCTGGTTTTGATATCAAGGTTATGTTTGCTTCAATAAATGAATTAGGGAAGAGTCCATCCTTTTGTATATTTTGGAATAGTTTGAGTAGGATTGGGATCTGCTCTTCTCTGAATGTTTGGTAGAATTCTTCTGGGAAACTGTCTAGGCCAAGACTTTTTTTGTTGTTGTTAATTTTTTTATGACCTGTTCAATTTATTCTTCTTTTATGGATCTGTTCAACTTTTCCATATCAGTCTGTGTTAGTTTAGATATAGTATGTTTCTAGAAATCTGTCCATTTCCTCTAGATTTTCAAATTTGTTGGAGTACATTTCTTCATAGTATCTTGATACTATCCTTTTTATTTCAGTTGGTTTTGTGATGTCACCCATTTTCTTTCTTATTCATGTTATTTGTATTCCCTGCCTCATTTCCTTTGTTAAATTTGCCAGTGGTTTGTCAATTTAATTAATCTTTTCAAAAACCCAAATTCTAATCTTGTTGATTTTTCCTATTGTCTCTGTTTCATTGATTTCTGCTCAAATCTTTTTTATTTCCTTTCTTCTGATGACTGTAGTCTTGAAAAGCTCTGAGAGGTTCTTAAATAGAGAAATTTGTTTAACCCAGTTTATCCCAAACTTAAATAGCACATCATTTACTGACTCATTAACCCATTAAACAAACAAACAAAAAATACTAGGAAAAACGGTCATATTATTATTATCAGCAGCAGCATCATTATTATTTTGATGCCAAAATTAAGTAGATTTGATGGATTTTAGACCAATATAAGCAGCAGTCATAAGAAATAGGACCACCTTTTCAAACTGGAAGTCATTCTCAGTTTACGAAAATAATGATTTCTTTTAGAAAAGAACTGTGTGATAAAACAGAGTTCAAGGGCATGCTACATGAACTGAGACAAGCAGATCTGAAAGATAGACTGTGAAGCACCCTTCAGGAACCAATTAAATCTCAATTCAGTGTCTATCTGTCACCAAACACTTGAATGACTCATTAGTTTACACCTTTGCTCTGCCCTAATTGATTGCTTACCTATTCATTGTGTAGAGAGAAAGCCAATACAAATGGGAATACCCAGATTTTCAGCTAATTTCTAAAAAATGTAGTTAACCTCTAAGAACAAACTCAAGAATAATAGCTACCTTAATTAAATACTCAATATTCTAGCCATTTCATATTTTATTCTTCACAAAACTTTGAGCATTATAATCCATATTTTACTCTTAAAATAACTAAAATTGAAGAATCAATTAAGTTTGACCTTTTATTGAGTTAGGCATGTGTTTGTACCCAGGCCTGTGATATTCCATAGTTAAGAGTTTTTTTTCTTACACATTACACACACAAGCTTTCAGTACAACGATTATAATTTGTTTCTGCTTCACATGCTAACTTTTGAAAAAAATTTTCTTTTTTCCTATAATATTGTGCCATAAAATCCTTTTTTAAAAAGTCAAGAGTAAGTTTTAAGAGGAAAGATTCTGGGAAAGCAAATCCCTAAAGATGAAAATCCTCTTATTAAACTAGTCCTATATGGGAGTGGTTAGAACCCTAGAGAATTCATTGAGGCAGTTTTGAAATGTTAACTAGAAAAGATTAATTTCTTAGGAACAATTACTAAGGAAGGAGTAGGGGGAGATAATAAGAGAATGGGGGCTGAGAAGTGTCCTGAGGCCATAAATGTACTAGGCTTTAGTTCTCCTATAAGCCTAATTCTCCCCGGAACCCCAAGTTAAGTCACTGGGGCCTTATATTTCTACAGCTGAAGGAAATCAATTTATATAAGATAATGGCAAAATCGGATTAGTATTTGGAATTCTGCTTTACTGCCAATATTTTAAGAAACACATCTGTTCCTAAAGATAGCTGAGGGACAGCTGCTCAGTGAAGAAAAATAACCTGTTGATTCTTCTTCGAGCATCAGAGACTGATTCAAGGAAGTGAATAAAAATGACAGCAATCTAGGAAGCTAATCCAGTGTTGTATCAAGATATGCAAATAGCAAGAAAATAGAAAACATCTTTTATTCCATTTTTAAGTACATTAGCAAACAAACTTAAATCTCAAATATGCTCAAGATGGACTGGTACAATTTGCAGATTACTTGATATTTTAAGATCACTCTAGGAAGCATTAATGTAGTATCTATGGGGAGGCATTCAATATTTTCTGGCTGTTGTATTAGTTGTAATTTATGCTAATGGATGTCAGTGGACTTGTTCAATAATTGGACTATAACATTTAATGAACTAGTATTGATTTACCGTGATACCTGAGGCAGTAAAATTATAATTATGAATGATTGTTGAATGAGGTATAGAGTTAAAAATCATGTACTGAGAGTAGTCCAAAGTACATAACTAATTTGGAGATGCAACATGAATTTAGGAGATGATCTAAAGGAAGCAACTAAGGAGATGCATACAGTTTGAGGCATTGAAACCCAACAACTTTAAAGAGTTTCCACACCTCTGTTCAGATAGAGGTGGATACTATCAAGAAAGAGTCAATGCTTTGGAAGCACTTGAAATTGCATTCCAGAACTAGTGTGATTCAGTGAACAATGGAAGCAATTAAACAAAGTAATGAAATGCCCAGCTCTGCACAGCCATTTACAGTCTCAACCTTATAGTGGGAATGGCTCCACTGGTGGAGTAAGAGTCCCAAATAGGTATATACTTCCTGCTTCATGTGCAACTGGAGAGAAAAAGTCACTTTGCATAACCCTCAACAGCAATCTGAGCTTCTTGTTGATTGGCTAGTCTGTGATCCAATCCGTAGGACCAGAAGAATACCATGTAGTAAATTAGGCCTAGGATATCTGATCCAATGAATGTGACAAAAGGGTGCTATTATCCTGATAGTTTTTGACTGATCAAGTTTTACCTCTGTAACAGAAAGTGGATTCAGCCTCATCAAAAACACTTGACTATGAGCTGTCAACTTCAGAGAATATATTTCACAATGGCAAAGATATCATCTCCTTTTATTCTCCAAACCTCATATAAATATATTTGATGAAAACATAAAAAGAGAATGGTGAGGTAAGATGTACTAGCTATACAGATGTAGTTAGTATCTAAAGAATAGTTCCTAAAACTAGATTGATGAATATTATTTTCCCAATTCAATTCCATACATACTATTCAATTCCATGCACACATATTACTTTATTATAGGTTTAAACACATACAGATATTTTAAATGCCTTAATTGATATTTTAAAAATGTTTTTTTAGTGCCTGCAGTTGAATTCATGATTTAATAATGCAAAATTCTATCTCTTAAAAAAAAAAGATGAATAAATTGTTCTAGTGATATTCACTTTTATTAAATAGAAATATCTCTTCAAATCAACTTATAAATATAATATAAATATAAATAACAGCCTACAGGAGACACAGGGAGAGTTTCATGTCAATGAACTATTAGTAACCAGTGTCATAATTTAAATGTGAATTGATTTGTCTATAAGGAGGTCTGGTGGCACAGTACATAAGGCATGACTACTAACCAGAAGGCTGAAGGTTCAAACACACCAGCCACTCCATGGATGGGAGATGAGGCAATCTACTTCCATAAAGATTTACTGCCTTGAAAACCCAATGGGGGGGGTGTCTCTGTGAGCCAGAATCAACTCAATGGCTGTGGGTTAGATTTATTTGTCTATATATTTTGATTCATGACATATTAACTCAAGAACATATTGAGAATGCTTACATTCTTCTTAATTTTTATCAAACTTTCAATATCATTGTCTCTATGTCAAGTTGTCATAAGATTGAGTTGGTAAATTTGGAAATTTAAGGAGGCTATCATGGAGTCGAGGTCCCTGGTGATACAGTTTATACTTTGACTACTGACCTAAAGTTTGGTTGTTCAAACCCACCAAGAGATACCATGGAAGAAAAGTCTGGTAATTTGTTTTCATAAAGATGACAGTAAAGAAAACCCTATGCAGCAGTTCTATTCTGTAATGCATGGGGTCACCAAGAGTCAGAATAGAACTGACAGAAAAGGGTTTGGTTTTATCCTGGAGTCAGGTCTTCCTCAGGTCTGGAAGTAATCCTCGAATGGCAAAGATTTTGGAAAAATTCAGTCCCTCTATTCTCTGGGAATAGCTACTCAAATCTCAATCAGTTCTAGAGAAAGGCAAGATAGCTAGTAGAATTTTCAGGGAGCTATAAAGAATTTTCATTTTTTTTTATTTATTATATAGTTTATATGAATTCTATTAGATTTCATTGAAGGGTTCCAAGCTTATTCATCGTAACTTATAATGAACTCTACTTCCCTTTGTTCAACATATATTTTGTGTCACTATGTCAGAAACTGAGGGAAAAACCTATAAACCAAGAGATTACTTGATTACATGGAACTCAGAGTTAAGTGGAAGAGACAAATCTTAAATAATATCACAAATATATCATTACTGATTGCAGCAAGTGATGCTAAAGAAAAGCAGAAGGTGTTTTGAAGCAGTCTAGTATTAGACTATAATTTATTTCCGAGGAAGGAATAACCCTTAGAAAAATGGAAACTTAATTGAGATCTGAAAGAGAAATGTTAGTTTTTCAGACTTAGAGTTGATGTGAAAACCAACATGTTCATTTTACATGTTCAAAGACCCTCAGTGGGAAAAAGATTTAGGGACAAATTAATCAAATACATGACATAATTTACACAAGATATGTTGTTTCAGTTTGTCATTCTCTGAAATTTCTTTCCACTTTTCTCCAGAAGTCACACATATCTATGTCCAGGTACCTCATCTATTTTAAATAACTGGTCAAAGGATGTTAAATTAAAGATTTCAATTGTAAAATCTGGGATATTGGACCATGTGGAAAAATTATGCATTTTTAATACATTTATGATGGTTTAAAAATGTGTATATCTTTAAAAGAATAGCTTGTACCTCTGTCCACTGAAACGGGCCAGAATCAATGGCCAAGTCAGTATATATATATGTGTGTGTGTGTGTGTGTGTGTGTGTGTGTGCATATATAAATCGTAGAGCACCTAACTTATGGTCTGTAACTACCATTCCTTTTAAAAATAATTGAGGAACTTTGGAGAAATAGTTGATTCTGTGACTGGTGAAGGAATGTATAAGATGGCCCTGGAACATCTTATTAAACCAGAAATCAAGGATATTACTGACAACTACTGGAGCCACGCCAAGGAACTCAGGAGCTAACTTAAGGAGATTTCCTTTGGCCAAAGAAGGAATTTAAACACCAAAAAGGATAATAACTGCAATGAATTAGGGACACCAATATTTTACAATTCTTGAGTACAAAATGATGAAAAAAAAAAAAAAACTTTTTTTCTTTCTTTTGGAGAAAAATGCTAGTGAACCAACTCATCATTTCCAAAAGGAGTAAAATAAATAAATGTGTGTGTGTGAGTGTGTGTCTGTGTATGAAGGACAAATCAAGAATTTAATTCTTCTTATATGGAGTGTTGCTTAAGGTAAACAAGGAGCTAATAAAGGGACTTTTTTTTTTTTTTACAGATTGGAATATGTGCACAGGAAGAGCTTTCAGTATAAACAAGAAGTTAGTACATATTGTACTAATAATTACATTCAGAAATTAATGAGTGTTTTACTATGTGCAAGGCACTGTACTGAATATTTTACACATATAATCCATTTCAAACCTCATAAAAACTATATTACACATTAACTAACAAAAACTTTGTTCCTGTTATAAATATGAGAAAACTCATTTAGGGCATATGCCCAAAGTCATAGATCTATGAAGTACTTGAATTATGATTGAAATCATTAAACACAGGTCATCTAACTGAATAGCCTGCCTTCCTAAATATTATCTTGAATTTTTATGATATTAAAAAGTTAAAAGAGTTATGAGAGAGCAAGGAGAAGTTCCTTATCTAATCTTGGGGGATAAAGAGACATTTATCAGAAGAAATGATGGGTAAGCTGAGATGTGATAGATATCAGATACACAATAAACATTGATTCCTCATGCATCTGTAGGATTCATCTGATCAAGGCTAAAAAAAAAAAAAAAAACCTCACTGCCAGAGAGTCAATTCTGACTTACAGTGACCCCCCACTGGGTTTCTGAGGAAGTAAATCTTTATGGATGTAGATTGCTCTGTTTTCCTTCTGCAGAGCAGCTGGTGGGATTGAACCACCAACATTCCAGTCAGCAAATACCTTAGGCATTGTGCCACCAAAAAGCAAACCAAACTCACTGCAGTCAAGTCAGATTTGACTCATAGTGACCCCTCCTTGGGTTTCTGAGGTGGTATCACTATGGAAATAGATTGCCCAACCTTCCTTCCAAGGAATGGCTGGTGGGTTTGAACCCACCAGCGCTCCCATTGTGTCACCAGAGCTCCTTAATCAAGGCTAGGTAAGGCTAATATTGACTAGAATTACTCATATGTTGTGGATTGACTGGGTTTTCAGCTCCACACATCTCTCATCACTCACCTGCAACAATGTCCTAGTGCTGGCAATAGCAGAAGAGTAAGAGGCCAAAAAGAAACATCAAGTCTTCTTCAGAACTAGAGTTAGAAAAGTTCACCATGACTTCTATTGGTGCCAAAATTAGTCCCAGTATTAAACTTAAAAAACCAAACCCACAGCACTTGACTCAATTCAAACTCATGGCAACCCCATGTGTTACAGAATAGATCTGTTGTTGTTCTTAGATGCTGTTGTGTCTATTTCAACTCATAGCAACTCTGAGTACAACAGAATGAAACACTGTCTTGTCCTGCACCATCATCACAACTGTTACTATGCCTGGGCCCATCATTGCAGTCACTGTGTCAATCCATCTTATTGAGGGTCTTCCCCTTTTTCATTGACCATCTGCATTACCAGGCTTATCCTTCTCCAGAGAATGGTCTCTTTTGACAACATGACCAAAGTAGCTGAGATGAAGTCTGGTTCTCACTTCCAAGTAGCATACAAGCTGCACTTCTTCCAGGATAGATTTTTTCATTTTTCTGGCAGTTCATGGCATTTTCAGTGTTCTTCCACAATACCACAGTTCAAGACATCAATTTTTGTCTGATCTTCCTTATTAATTTCACATACATACATTGTTGTTGTTAAGTACCATCGAGTCACTTCCAACTCATAGCGACCCCATGCACAGCAGAATGAAACACTGCACTCTCCCATGCCAGCTCCACAATCCTTACTATACTTGAGCCCATTGTTGCAGCCACAATGTCAATCCATATTGTTGAGGGTCTTCCCCTCTTTCATTGACCTTCCACCTTAGCAAGCATGACATCCTTCTCCAGGGAATGGTCCCTTCTTACATGACTAAAGTAGGTGAGACAAAGTCTGGCCATTCTCACTTCCAAGGAGCATTCCAGCTGCACTTCCTCTGGGACAGATTGGTCAAATCTTTCAGCAGTCCATGGTACTTTCAGCATTCTTCGCCAGCACCACAACTCAAAAGCATCAACTTTTCATTGGTCTTCCTTACTCATTGTACAGCTCTCACATTCATATGAACCAAAACCAAAACCAAACTCACTGCTGTCAAGTCAGATCCAAGTCATAGTGACCCTTCCTTGGGTTTCTGAGGCAGTATCACTACAGAAGTAGATTGCCCAAACTTCCTTCTGAGGAATAGCCAATGGGTTTTAATTATCAGCATTCTGGTTAGCAGTCAGATGTCTTAGGCACTAAGCCACCAGATCTCCCATGCATATGAAGAAATTGAAAATACCATGGCTTGTGTCAGGTGAACTTTAGTCCTCAAGGAGACATCTTTGCTCTTCAGAACTTGGAAGAGGTCCTTTGCAGCAGATATGCCTGGTTTTATACATTGTCTGATGTTTTGACTCCTGCATCCATTGGCATCGATTGTAGAACCAAGCAACATGAAGTCTTTGAAAACTTCAATCTTTTCTCCATTTATTGTGATGCTGCTTATAGGTCCAGTTGTAAGGATTTCTGTTTTCTTTATATTGAGATGCAATCCATACTGCAGACTGTATTATTCAATCTTCATCAGTAAGTGCTTCAATTCATCCTCACTTTCAGCAAGCACAGCTGTGTGGTCAGTGTATCACAGGTTGTTTATAATTCTTCCTCCAATCCTGATGCCACATTCTTCTTCATATAGTCCAGCTTCTCAGACTACTTCCTCAGCATATAGATTGAATAAGTATGGTGAAAGGATACAACCCTGATGCACTCCCTTCTTGATTTTAAACCATGCAGTGTTCCCTTTTTTCTTTGAATAACAGCCTCCTGGTCTATGTTCAGGTTCCTTATGAGTACAATTAAATGTTCTGGGATTTCCATTCTTCTCAATGTTACCCATAATTTGTTATGATGCACCCAATCAGATGCTTTTGCATAGTCAATAAAACACAAGTAAACATCTTTCTGAATGTCTCTGAAGCCAGGACTTTTCCTTACCTACTCATACAAGATGGAGCCCTGATGACAGAGTGGTTAAACACTCGCCGGCTAACTGAAAGCTCAGTGGTTTAAAATCACCAGATGTTCTTCAGGGAAGATGTGGCAGTCTGCTTCTGTAAAGATTAGAACCTTGGAAACTTTATGAGGCAGTTTAATTGTGTCCTACAAGATCAGCCCCAGGGTTACAGGTGAGGAGAGACAACTCAGGGACACCCAAAGCAGCAGGTGGGAAGAGCAGGAGAAAGGGAATTAAAAGCCAGGAAGCCAGAGAGAAGAGCAGTAAGCCGAAGGGATTAGGTGAGGAGAGGAAACCCAGGCCTGCCCAAAGCAGCAGGACAGGAAAGCAGGAGAAAGGGGATAAAAGCCAGGAACCTGGAAGAAGAGCAGTAAGCCCCAGGGATACTGGTGAGGAGAGACACCTCAAGGATGCCCAAGCAGCAGGCCAGAAGAGCAGAAGAAAGGAGACTAAAAGCCAGGAAACCAGACAGACACACAGTCAACCACAGGAACCCAGGTGGGGGTGATACGAGAGGTCTCCAACAGCAAGACAAACTTGTCTGTCGGTTTGTCCTACTGTGGTGACATGTAGAC
>NW_006922426.1:646891-669149 GCF_000298275.1 Orycteropus afer afer
GCCACTCCTCGGAAGGAAGGTTGGGCAATCCTACTTCCGTAGTGATACTGCCTCGGAAACCCAAGGAGGGGTCGCTATGAGTCGGGGCTGACTCGATGGCAAACAACAACAACAACAACAACATATTGCTAAAACCATTTTTGAATTATCTTCAGTAAGATTTTACTTGCATTTGATATTAATTATATTTTTCAATAATTTCTACATTCTGTGGGATCACCTTTCTTTGGGTTGGGTACAAATATGGATCTCTTCCAGTCAGTTATCCAGGTAACTGTCTTCCAAATCTCTTGGCATGCATATGAGTCTATTGAAAATACCATGGTTTGGGTTAGGTACATCTTAATCTTCAAAGTGACATCTCTGGTCTTCAACACTCTAAAGAGGTCTTTTACAACAGATTTGCCCATGGCAATAAGATGTCTGATTTCTTGACTGCTGATTCCATACTTAGATTGTGAATCTAAGTAAAATGAAATCTTTGATGACTTTAATATTTTCTCCATTTATCATGACGTTGCTTATTGTTGTGAGGATTTTTATTTTCTCAGTGTTGAAATGTAATCCATACTGACAACTGTAGTCTTTGATCTTCATCAGTAAGTGCTTCAAGTCATCTTCACTTTCAGAAAGCAAGATCTTGCACTCTACATATTGCAGGTTGTTAATGAATCTTCCTCCAATCCTGATGATGTATTCTTTACAGATTCCACCTTCTTGGATTACTTGCTCAGCATGCAGATTGAGTAAGTATGGTAAAAGGACACAGCCCTAACACACATCCTTCCTGATTTTAAACCATATAGTATTTCCTTTTTCTGTTTGAACAACCATCTCTTGGTCTCTTTACAGGTTCCTTATGAGCGCAGTTAACTATTCTGGAATTCCCATTCTTTGCAATGTTATCCATAATCTGTTATTATCCACAAAACTGAATGCCTTTGCATTGTCAAAAAACACAGGTAACCATCTTTCTGATATTCTTTACTTTCTGCTATGATCTCTCTGACATCGGCAATTATAACCCTTGTTTCACATTGTTTTAGTTACTTAGTGCTGCTCAGGAGATCTGGTAGCATAGTGACTAAGGCACTTGACTGCTAACCAGAAGGCTAGTGGTTCAAACCCACCAACCACTCCTTGGAAGGAAGATGGGTTAATCTACTTCTGTAGTGATATTGCCTCGAAAACCCAAGGAGGGGTCGCTATGAGTCAGGTCCAACTCGACGGCACATAACAGCAAGTGCTGCTCTAACAGAAATATACCACAAATAGGCTGGCTCAAACAAACAAGGATTTATTTTCTTGCAGTTTTTGGAGACCAGATGCCCAAGTTCAAAGTGCCAGGCTCTAGGGGCTGGGTGAAAGCCCCTCAACCTTGGGCTTCAGCTCTGTGCATTGTTCCTGGAGAAAGTAGAGACTTTCTTCACTCAGGCAGCTGCTGATTACTGCAACTGAAAAACCCAAGGTTGACAATAAAAAGGCACAGTCCCCAGATTACTAACCAACACAACACGTCACCAATTCAAGTCCAGAAAAAGTCCCAAGATCAATAAGGCTTAGCAGGCTGCTGAACAACAAATTAGCTACGTATTGGATTCAAGCATTCCCAAAAGCTAGACACCTTCCTCAAAGTTGCTTATTATATACTGCAAGCAGACTACATCTCTCAAGCAGCTACTCAGCAGCTCTAGTAGATTCCATCATGGAATTTATTGCCAATCTCACCACGAGAATAACTATATCTAATTGCACATCCCCTCAACTAGGCCCAGGGAAGTTGACACACAACCTTAACTACCACACACATCCCCTTCTGAATCCAGTTTGCATTTCTGGAAATTCCCTGTCAATACAGTGCTGAATTACCATGTAGAATTTTCTTGGCTCTACCCTTTATGGAAACAATTCACCAGGCCTTTCTTCCATGGCACCAATGAGTGGGTTCAAACAACCAATCTTTTGGTTAGTAGTTGAGCACAAACTGTGACACTAAGGTACCTTAAATTAAACTGAAGGTAATCAATTATACTCAAAAACTCGCAAAATTTCACAGAAAGGATGAGGAGAACGGAAATGAATAACTGATGCAAAACACCACTCATAGCTAATTAAGGCACTTCAGATTGCACATGACACTGTCACAGAGCTCTTTGGGGCCCAGAAACAAAACAATTCTAGAATTTTAGCCCAAAGTCTACTTCAGTTTTAGAGAAAGCTATAAGAATGATATGAATGTCACTGTACTAGGACTTTTTCTTTGTAATCTCCTGAGTCTTTATTTTCTCTCTTACTTTTGTATTTCTAATTGTGATTATGAAAGGCAATTGGTCAATTTTCTAAATTCTTCTGAAGCCAAGAGTACCTCAGAGCACTGGGACACCAATGTATTTGATTAAGTACTGCAGATCAGCATCTCCACCCACCTTCTTTCCCATATGACTATCATTGTCTAGCATATTAATGGTCTAAGAAAACAGCATTTTCCGTTTCAATGATGTGTATAACCAAAAACCATTTGGCATCAAGTTAATTCACTCATGGAAACCCAATATATGTTACAGTAAACCTGTACTTCACAGGGTTTTCTATGGCTGATTTTTTGGAAGTAGGTTGCCAAGCACTTCTGAGATGTCTCTAAGTGCCCTTGAACCTCCAACATTTTGCTTAGCAGCTGATCACATTAGCTGTTTGAACTACCCAGGGACTCTAATCATGTGTATTGTATCCCCTAATTCCAAATCTGTTACATTCTTTCCTTAGAGACAGCTCTCCTTACCACATACTTTCTTTTGAAAATGGCAGCTTATTTTCTCCTTTTAATGACTTTACTTTGGGAAAGGTTCTCTTTGATGTATCTCAATTACACTGCTTATAGCTGTAATATTCAAAGTGTGGTGAATTTTTTCTCTCTCCAGCTGTCACAGAAGAAACCAACTTAGAGAGAACAGCAGCAATTTAAAGTTTAGAATGAGAAAGGTTCAGTCAAATGTCATTTTCTGAGAGAAAAGAGATATTTCCTAATTCAGAGAAGCTTTAAGAGCTGGAAATTTGAGAAGAGTCTCTCCTTGTGAGACACTTGGTTAACCTAAATTTTTTTTTTTATTTTCTTTTTAACTTCCCTTGATGATTCCAAAGTATCTAGATATGAATGGAATCCCATTTTCAAGAGTCATCATTCTCACTTAAATTTTTGCCCTTTTTCTTACTGAGGGATCATTATATCCAGGTCGATAGTGGATTCAATCACTGTTCATTGACTAGAAATCAAGAGAATGTCTCTGAAGCAAGGACTTTTCCTTACCTACCCATACCAGACAGAGCCCTGATGATATAGTGGTTAAAGACTTGCCTGCTAATTGAAAGTTCAGTGGTTTAAACTTACCAGATGTTCTGCAGGGAAGAGATGTGGCAGTCTGCTTCTGTAAAGATTACAACTTCGGAAACTTTATGATGCAGTTCTATTCTGTCCTACAAGGTCACTATGATTTGGAATTGACTTGAGAACAACAAGTTTTATTTATTAATTTTAAAAAAATCTTAATAAAAAGGTCTCTGGTGTCACAGTGCCTAAGGCATTTGACTGCTAACCAGAAGGCAGAAGGTTGGCAGTTCAAACCACCAGCCACTCCATGGAAGGAAGACTGGGCAATCTACTTCCATAAAGATTTACTGCCTTAGAAACCCAATGGGGATCACTGTGAGTTGGAATCGACTCAATGGCAGTGTATTTGGTTATGAGTGAGTAACCTAAAGGTTGGTAGTTCAACACCCTGTCCTTTTCCAGTGGCAGGATGGAGGAAAGGCCAACCAAGCTGCTTCTGCAAAGATTACACCCAGGAAAACCCAGTGGAGCAGTTCTACTCTGTATATGATGTTACCATGAATCAGAATTGAGTCAATGACAAAGCTTTGTTTTTTGTTCTTAAATCACACCAGAAATGATTTCATGTTATTATTTATGAAAGCAAAGAAAACATGGACATATAAAATTGGGTCTTAGAAATAGTTACTTGAGGTTCTATGAAAATATAGGTAAATGCACATGAATAAAAGAAAATCTAACAGTGGCTATTAGACATTTTCAAGTAAGTAACTCAGCACCAAGGTATGCTAGTGTGAAATGGAAGTAATAGTGTCAGAACTTGTCTAACTTCAGAGGGAATAGCCTAAGCTGATTTCCATGATGTAGAGGTTAGACATACCTTCATTCTCCAAGTTTTTACCAATTCTGACACCAGCTGACACACATGGCACTCTCTTCTTCTCTGCTGAGTTCGATAATTCATTGCAGTGGCCACACAGAATTCATAGATGATATTCACAGTTAAGTGATTTATTAAGAAAGTAACAGGGTACAACTTGGGATTGGGATCAATAAGCTGCAACTCAGGATCAGGATCAGGAAACATGTAGTCAAGTCTGGAAGGCTGTCCAAAAGTGAACGGCATATCTCTCCCTTCTTTGGGGCAGGTCAGCTGTCTTAGCTCCTCTCAGTCATGCCAGCAAACAGGCCCTTCTCCACTGTGCACAACCCCTCTCAGCCATGCAGACCCCCTTCTCAGCCCCCTCAGGACAGATTTTTGCTTGGTCCCCTTAGGGCAGGCTTCTCTTGGCCCCTTCAGGACCAGTTTCTCTGTCTTTGACCATCCTGTCATCAGTCTCTTCACTGCTAACTGACCCTAATCATTGCCTTTGTATCAGTTTTTTTTAAACTTCCTTCTATGCACTCCTAGCATCAGGTTTCTGCTGTCACCACTATCTGTGGCAGATCCCCTTCTGGGCCTTCTGCTCTTTTCAGTTATTCAACCCTGACCCATGTTATAGCTCTTTTAGGAGTTTCTTCACCTTTCTAACTCTTCTTCTTTCTGCTTGTCTTTTGCCTTTTTTTGCATTCAGTTTCTTTCTTCTCCCTATCTGACAACCTCTTTGAGGTTGACTGCAAACTCCTCATTAATTTCAAAACATGACCCTCTCACCAGGGCCACTAACTGACTAATCCCTCTTAGCAGGCCACAGATGCTTTATTTGCATAGTAGGCTGTATATCCTTCATTTGAATAAATGTTTTATCCCACAGAGTGCATACAATAAACCAATCACAGTGTAGGATGCAGACCAGGGCCAGACAATATCCTCAAATTGTTTACAGCTTACTCAGTAAGTAACAGGCAACTTAGAACCCTCTTGTGTAGAAAGGCCAAAAACAGCTCCTCAGGGCTCAGAGGAAAAAAATCTCTCAATCGTTTTTTCCAAAGAATCAAGGCAAAAGACTTCATAGAGGAACTCATTTCACCACAATAGATAAAATAAAACTCAAGTGAGATACTAATTGACACTTCCCTATACTCTTTTTTTTTGGAATTAATTTGAACCAACTTTCTTGTCCTATAACCAACCAATAAATTTCAGAGAATATCTCAATTAATTTAACACTTTCAAGACAGAATTATTTTCTGCTTTTAACTTTTTGTTGTGTTCATGTGTTTTTAGTATTGGAAGGCATTCTGAATGAAACAGAAAAAGAGTTTTTTGAGTTAATATGTATTTTGATACAATTAGTGGAACACATATGTCCTAAGGGCTTCTAGTGCTCAGGTTGGAGGTATTAGATCCATTTCTTGAGATTTACACAGATATGCAGACCTCCACCAATTAGTAGAATGCACCAAAATTAGGAATGGCTTCCCACTGGACTTCAGAGGTGGAAAGTGTAGGCAGGCACTATATCCATGGGTCTTAAAAGCACTTAATTACATTTCTTTATAGTCCCTAGGCACTCTAGCATATTCTTACTCTCCTTCCTCCTTCCCTCATTTCTTTAGTTTGATATGCATTTCATGAATCTTTTGAGCTACAGGTATCTCCTCCATACCATTAAAAGCCAAACAAACAAACAAACTCACTGCCGTCGTTGGACCCGACTCATAGCGACCCCTCCTTGGGTTTCCGAAGCGGTATCACTATGGAAGTAGATCGCTCAAATTTCCTTCTGAGAAGTGACTGGTGAGTTTGAACCACCAGCCTTCTGGTTAGCAGTCAAATGCCTTAGGCACTACACCACCACAGTTCCCCTCCATACTATTATTTTTTTATAATTTATCTGTTGATGAAACAGTACTTTATCTTGTAGATTTTCTCAAAGTTGATTGCACACTCAAAAACAAAAACCAAACTCACTGCCGTCTAGTTGTTTCCTACTCACAGCAATCCTATTGGGTTTCTGAGGCTGTAAATCTTCACAGAAGTAGAGTGTCCAGTCTTCCTTCGATGGAGCAGATGAGATTTTGAACTTCTGACCTTTCGGTTAGCAGTCAAGTACTTTATCCACTATGCCACCAGAGGTCCCTTGCATACTCAAGATGCAGTTCAATAATGTCATTTTCCTTTTGTATTTCCTACAAATCAGCAAATAGATTAAGATGTTTGATCAGAATTAAGTTAATTCCTTTGGCAAGATTACAGTTTTCCACTTTGGAAAACAGTTGGGCAGTTTCTCAAATAGTTATACATAGAGTTTCCATAGGACCAATAAATTCCACTAATAATTAGATACCCAGTAAAACTGAAGAATATGTTCACATAAAAACTTGTGCATGAATGTCCATAGCAACATTATTTACAATAGCCAAAATTGGAAACAACCCAAATAGCTATAAATAAATACCAAAACCAAATTTCTTTCCATCAAGTGATTCCAACTCATGGTGACCCCATTTGTGACAGAGTGGAATTGTTCCATAGGTTTCTATTGGCTGTAATCTTTATGGAAGCAAATTGGTAGGCTTTTCTTTTGTGGTACATACAACTGTGTCTGTACAAATTGTCAAACATCAGCTTAGTAGTTGAGCACAAACCATTTGTGCCACCCAGGGACTTAATGTTGTTGTTGTTGTTATGTGCTATTGAGTCGGACCTGATTCATAATGACCCCTCCTTGGTTTTCCGAGGCAGTATCACTACGGAAGTAGATTGCCCAGCCTTCCTTCTGAGGAGTGGCTGGTGGGTTAGTGGTATAACCATACAATGGGATATTGTTCAACCATAGAAATGAATGAAGTACTGATTTATGTTAAAATATGGTTAAGGGTTGAAAACATTATGCTAATGGAAAGAACCCAGTTACCAAAAGTGACATATTACATGATTCCATTTAAATGGAAACTTCATAATTTTCTGGAATTAGTGATGATGGTTGCACAATTTTGTGGATGTACTAAACGCTATTGAATTGTCCACCCTAAATGGGTATATTTTACTATGTGTGGATAATAACTCAATTTTAAAAGATTATAGGTAGTATATCAAGAGGTCCATAATATCAAGTCATTTCTTTGATAATGGTAGTGCCTTTTGATGTTCAAAACCTAGATCAAATAATTCAACAGAGATTACAGAGTGGTAGTATTCTGATCTAGATTGTCCAGTCTTCCTTCTGAGTAGTAGCTGGTGGGTTTGAACCTCCAGCCTTCTGGTTAGCAGTCAAATGCCTTAGACACTACGCCACCAGAGCTCCCTTTTAATTAGTAAGAATGTTTTTATAAAGAGAAATTTCTCTCATCTTTAATTTTTTTAACTAGTAGTACACTTTCTATACAAAAGGCAGATAAATGCTTAATTGTTTAATTTATTGATTCTAAATGTAAAGAATTGATCTCCTATCATGCTCCAAAGGAAGCCAATTAGTATTGTACACACACACAGAGTTATTGAGCCATTAAACCACTGATCATAATATATTTAATAGATTTTAATGAATTTGAATTATTATCCTTTTAGAAGCTCAAATCACATCATCTTTGGCCAGTATCAACCTCCACAAGTAACATTGTGAGTCCCTTTGACATGACTTTAGTAGTTTTTAATAATATCCTCATTCATATTGTACATTTCCTGCCTGATACCTGAAATCAACTGTTAGTCAAGAATTCTTGGTTTCTCATCTTGGAAAATTGAATTCTAAAATAACAGTCTGGACTTCTGCATATGCTTAATGTTGCTGAGTTGATCAAGGTTTCAGAATATGTCAGAGATGCACATACAAACACTAAACATATATGTAATATATAAAAATTAGAATATATTATTGTATTATGTAACTATATATGTTAATATATTTAAATATTAAGTTAAAATTAATATTTCGTTCATATGGTATATCTCCTTCAATCCCAAACCCACAAGCCACTCCTCAGAAGGAAGGTCGGACAATCTACTTCCGTAGAGATACTGCCTCAGAAACCCAAGTATATGTTGCTATGAATCGGGACTGACTTGACAGTAGTGAAGTTGTTTTTCTTATATCTTACATCTTTACCTCCTTTTTTCCTATATTGACAATCCTGTTTTACATGGACAAAGAAAACTATAGAAGCAGACTATCTTATAATCATTCATTTCTTATTTTCCATATCATACATAGAACCATTTTGGAATAATGATACCAATATTACCAATATAAATTACAGTCTTAAGGAAAATTTAAAAATTTGTGTATGCACTTTACATTGCCCTGATTTATTTGTACATATATCTGTGTATATTGTCTAAGCATGTAGTCACTTCAATGAATTTAGAATAGAAAAAAAATTCTAAAATTCTGATTTATGTTTTTTTTTTTTTTTTTTGTTCCTAGACCTTAGATATTTCCTTAATATCTTTTCTCTCACTATTAGCTAGTATGTTTCATTTACAATATGTTCTGTGGACAAGTATTTCTGACATGTTCCATTATCTATAGGGGTGCTGTTTTGCTTCTTATTATCTTTATCCTTTATTACATCCTATGTTCCTTCAGAGATTTTTTATTTGCTTATTTGTTTGTTTATTATCCTTAGTATAGAATGGTTTTAGTAAGTGAAATTTGACTCAGCTCCACATTCTATAGAATTATTTGTTAACTTTCAGCACACTGGATAGAAAGCTACAAAAATAGAACTAATTCAAGTAGCAAGTCTCAATTTACTCTTCTGTGAAATGGATATGACTAAAAACAAATGAAATAAGGTACAGAATCTTTATAAAATACTAAGTGCTTGATATACATACCAATAATTTCTGTGTGTCGTATTTTAATGCTAGTAATGAAGTTCCATATATAGTCTTTCTTGTAGTTTATGCTAAACTCTTCTTACAAGACAGCATTTTGCAAATATGTTGGTCATTTATTCTGTGGACACACTGATGTAAAATAAAAAAATAATAATAATATACTGTTTATAAAAATGTATTTTTATGTTATATCTATGGAGCCTTCCATAGTGAATTTAGGAAATATTACAAAATATCAAAGTTATAACACATTGGGAATATGAGAGCAGTTCACATATTGCCAATGTTATCATAAGATATCAACAGCTACAGCTGTAACTCCAGTTCAAATATAATTATTTTACCATGAAATCATTTCATCACTATTTTCCATTTTCTACTGGAGTGTAAAGACAGGTCAAATGACTTTCTTTGATTTACATTGAGTTTGAGTCCATCTATCTTCTATTCAATTCTTGTTCACTTCACTTTGTCTAATGAGTAATCTGAATACTTTCTCCCTCTTTGCACATTTCAGAAAAGAACTTTCTTTTAGTTGCAGCACAAACATTGCCAAATTGCTGCATTGTAAGGACAAGTTCCATAAGAAGAATTTCTGAGCAAGTTATCACACAATTCCAGGACTGAGGAGAGGAAGAAAAGGCATTAAGTTGTAAGGATTTGAGTAGTGAAGATACAAGCCCTTGAGGTCTGTGCATAATTTTATGAGACAAGTTAGACAGTGTTTCTTCTTTTTGGTAACTTCATTGGTGTGAACTGTTAGAAGGACATATTTCTGGATTGGTTCAGCATGAATGAATGCTAAAAATAGCACAAAAATTCTATTCTATCAGTCTCTAGTTCATAATACTTGAGTAAAAAAATAGGTGGTCCAACACAATGCAGAAATTATTGAACCATATCATTAATATCACATACAATAAAATTTTGCTGAAAATAAATCATAAATAGTTGCAGGAGTATATTGACAGGGAACTGCTGGAAATTCAAGCATGATTCATAAGAGGGTGGGCAATGAGGAATATCACTGTCAATGTCAGTTGGATCTTTGCTAAAGCAAAGTATACCACAAAGATGTTTACCTGTGTTTCATTGACTGTGCAAAAGCATTTGACTGTATGGTTCACAACAAATTATGGATAACATTGAGAAGAATGAGAATCACAGAACACTTAATTGTATTCATCAGGAACTGCTACATAGAATAAGAGCCAGTCATTCGAACAGAACAAATGAATACTGAATGGTTTAAAACAGGAAAAATGTGTATCAAAGTTGTATTGTTTCACTATACTTAATCAATTTGTATTCTGAGTATATAATATGAAAAGCTGGACTATATGAAGAAGAATGTAGCATCAAGATTGTAGGAAGACTCATTATCCACCTGTAATATACAGATTACACAACCTTGCTTGTTGAAAGTGAAGAGGACTTGAAGCACTTACTGATAAAATTTAAATAATATGTTCTTCAGAATGGATTATACCTCAAAATAAAGAGAACAAAATTCCTCACAAGTGGATCAATAAACACCATCATGATAAATGGAGAAAAGGTTGATGTTCTCAGATGTTTTATTTGGATCCACAATCAGCATCCATGGAAACAGCACTCAGGAAATCAGACAATTTGTTGCCCTGGCAAATCTACTGCAAAAGACCTCTAAAGTGTTGAAGAGCAAAGATGTCACTTTGAAGACTAAAGTACACCTGCCCCATGATATTTTCAATCACCTCATGCATTTGAAAGTTGGACAATGAATAAGGAAAACTGTAGAAGAATTAATGCATTTGAATTGTGGTGCTGGCAAAAAAATTCTGAAAATATCATGGACTACCAGAAGAACAAACAAATCTGTCCTGGGGAAAATACAGCCAGAATGCTCCATAGAAGCAAGAATGGCCAGACTTCATCTCATGTATTTTGGTCATGTTGTCAAAAGGGACCATTCCCTGGAGAAGGCTATTATGGTTGGTAAAGTAGAGGGTCAGAAAAAAAGGGAAGACCCTCAACGAGATGGACTGACACAGTGGCTGTGACAACAGGCTCAATTGAGCAAAGATTCTGAGGACAGTGCAGGATTGGGCACTGTTTCATTCTGTTGTGCACAGGGTAGCTATGAGTAGGACCTGATTCAATGGCACTGAACAACTACCCTATACCTCAGGTGGAAAAAAAAAATCCTAGAAAGGTTAGGAATGTATTGGCTGTAAGACTGAAGGCTAGAGTTGATAGTGAAGTTATGCCACTTCCTTTAATTTTCCCTGGATTTAGACAGGGTAGCTTACATTACCTCCCATAAACACATCATTTGACTAAAAGTAATCTTGTTTTATATACAAATTAAAATATTGAACTGAATTATTTCCTAGGTACTAAACAAGATTTGTGAGGGAAAACTCAACACTCTGAAGTTATAAAACGAAAATTGATAAGCAGATTTTTTTTTTTTTAATTAAGATTAGAGTTCAATCAGTTACAGTAAGTATTCAAACAATTTATCACTGATGGAAAGTTTTGAAAATCTGGATCAAACTTTATCATTTGACTCAAATAAAAAGTACAAGGAATTAAACTAAGAGTTCCTTCATAATCTATTTGATACCACCATTTTTTGTATTAGAATTGTTTCTAATTCTTTTATAAACATCTTAAATGTTGTCAACAGAAACAACCTTTATATTGAATTATGAAATCAAATACTATGAGAGAAATGTTCCTTTTTTTTTTTTTTTTTTTTTGTAACATTTCACATATGTCATTTGAGAATCTGAAATGTTTTTTCAACTGTGGTTAAGGAAAGTTATAGTGACAGCTGGTATCTTTCTGTGCAAGATCAGCACACATTCCAAAACAACTCGGGGTAGCAAGGACAAATTTATTAGACAATTTCTAGGAAGTGACTTTGCAAATTTTCTTTTTTGTTCAATCACTGTGGCTTACATTACTAATCTGTCTCTAATCATTACTCCTATCCCTCAAGAACAAAATATTATTATTCATCTTCCCCTTGTCATGCACTTTAACATCTGGGTCAGAAAAGCTTGGATAAAATCTCCCTTTAAGAATTTTTTGTAGTGTTCAGTTCCCACAAAAAATACATCCTAAGTAGAAAAATACTCATAGCTGATATAAGTAGATTTAAACTGTCCAAATTGCTTTATTACTTGAAAGTGTTTCTTAAATCCTTTAGGCAATTTAAACCAGTAGTGATAAAAAAGTACTCGTCATTCTTAAATTTTGCTCTTTTTGTATCAGCATTTCAAATGAGAATTGAGAATACCTTTATTAGATCGGGGAGAGGACTTTAAAATAACCTAACACAAAAGTCTGGCTTTTATCAAAGAGGAAAGTGAGGTTCTGAGAAGCTGAGATCATGCAGAAAGATAGGTTCAAGAACCAAATAAACATGTACTGTTCCAACACTGCCAATATTCAGGGATCTATTGTAGTGCCTAAGGCACTTGATTGCTAACCAGAAGGCTGGTGGTTCAAAACCACCAGTCACTCCTCGGAAGGAAGGTTGGACGATCTACTTCTGTAGAGATACCCCCTTGGAAACCCAAGAAGGGGTCGTTATGAGTCAGGTCTCACTCGATGGCTAATAACAACAACAACAACATCAGATTAAGTTTTTTTTTTTTTTTTTTTTTAATTTAATTTTTTTTATTTTTTTTTTTGTTTGTTTATTTATATAGTGATTTGGGTGAAGATTTACAGAGCAAATTCACTTTCCATACAGCAGTTCACATACACTTTGTCTCATGTCATTGACCACACTTTACCACAATACAACAGCTCCCCTCCCACTTCCTCCCCATAGTTACCTCTTCCCAGTGTCCATCCCTCCATACACTCCTGCCCCCTAAGCTCTCCCTGTACATAAGCAGCCCTTCTTTCTACCATGATTGTTCTCTCCAAGGAGTGTATCTACTTGAGGTAAATGTTTAACTCATATGCCTGTCTTTTGTTTGGCTGGAAGCCACAGGTGTAGGTTCAATTCCAGACTTGAACGGCAGCTAGGGGCCATAGTCTCAATGGTTCCACCAGGTTCTATCGGACCAGCAAACCTGGTCCCCAACTTTTTTTTTTTTCTCCAAATGATTTTGAATTTTGTTCCACATTGTTTTCCCTCTCTACCAAGGATCTCCTACATAGATCCCCTTCCAAGTGTCTGACAGTGGTAACCGGGCACCATCTAGTTCTTCTGGTCTCATAGTTGTATGGCTTGCAGATCAGATGGTGTACCAGTCGCTAGGACTAATTGTTTCCATGAATTTTGGTTTTCTTCATTCTTCTTTGTTCTGGATGAGGAGAGACCCATTGTTGCATCTATATGGCAGCTTGCTAACTTTGAAGATCCCAGTCGCTACTTGCTGAAATAGAAGGTGGAACAATGTTTTGTATAGTATGTTATGCCAATTGAGCTTGATGACCCTTGCGAGTATGGTCCCAAGCCCACAGGTTCAACTACTTGGTCCCTATGGGTAGCTGGCTGTGACCAAGCATGACCACAACCTTGCCCCTTGTCAGCTCTACTATACACCTGGGAATTCTGATCATTCACATAAACTTATAGGACCATTGTCTGCCAATGCTATATATGTTGTTGAATACACTCCCCATTTCATAGACATACCTAATTGTTTAGCCTGTCCACCCATATACCCATGTTAGCCTTCACTGAAAATGCAGTACTGTATGTGAAAAAGGGTTCATATTTGTTGTCTGTACCTCCCATGTACCTCTCTATCAGATTAAGTTTTAAGATTAGAAGAAAAGATTGAGCATAAGAAAAGCTTGGTTTAATCTTAACTTTCCCATTTTCTACTTGTAAGACATGAGTCAAGTTTAGATTGCTCATCCGCTTTAAGAGTTACCTTACAAATAAATATATATTAGAAATTTTACATTTGTTTAAATGTCCTTACTTTGCCTGACCAAGAAAAGTCATTGGCTCAAAAACAGAAGTACTGCCCTTTTTGCATTGTTCCTTACAGCCCATAGCAAGACTAAAAGATGTCCATTTTTTCATTTTTCCTTCCTTCCTTCCTCCCTTCCTTCCTTCCTACTTTTCTTCTAATTCTTTCAAATTATTATTTCTTTGAATATGCTTCTTCAGTAGAGTTGTATAATATGAGAAAAGACATAGTCAAAGAAACAACAATCTAACAGCATTTTAAAAACAAAGAAAAAAATAAAAAAAGAAGGAAAATTACACCATACATTGATAGGAAACCACTAGAGGGTCAAGCCAGATTCAGAAGAGTATATGTAATAATCTATACACTTAATGCAATCTCGATCCAGATTTCAACAAAATTTTTTAAGGACATGGAAAAACTAATTACTAATTTCATATGGAAAGGAACGAGACCTAGAATAAGCAGAGCACTTCGCAAGAAGTAAAACAAAGTGGGAGGTCTCAAGAACTACTATGTAGCCACAGAAGTTAAAACAGCATGGTATTTATACAATGATAGACAGATAGACCAATGGAACAGAATCAAAAGCTTAGACATAGACCTATCCATCTACAGACAACTGATCTTTGACAAAGACCCAAAGCCCATTCAATAGGGAAGAGATAGCCTCTTTAACAAATGGTGCTGGCAAAACTGGATATCTACCTGTAGAAAAATGAAACAAGACCCATATCTCACCCCATACACCAAAACAAACTCAAGCTGGATCAAAGACTTAAATGTAAAACCCAAAATTATAAAATTAATCAAAGATCAAATAGGGGCAAATCTAGGAGCCCTATTTTATGGCATCAATAGGCTGTCAAGCATAACCCAGAATGTACAGGAGACAGAAGAGAAACTAGATGACTGGGACCTTTTAAAAATTAAATTCTTGTGCGCATTGAAAAATTTCATCAAAAGCGTAAAAAGAGAACCATCAGATTAGGAGAAAATATTTGCCTATGACATATCTGACAAAGGATTTATCTCCAAAATCTACAGAAAACTTCAACACCTCAACACACACACACAAAAAAATAACCCAATTCACAAATGGGCAAAAGACTTGAACAGACACTTCACCAAAGAAGATACACAAGCAGCCAACAAACACATGAGAAATTGCTCACGATCAGTAATCATTAGAAAGATGCAAATCAAAACAACAATGAGATCCCATATCACCCCAGCAATAGTATCAAATTTCAATAGATCAGATAGTAACAAATTCTGGTGGGGTTGTGGAGAGATAGGAAGTCTTGTGCACTGCTGGTGGGATTGTAAAATGGTACAAGACCAGAACAACCAGATGGGGCCTGGCTACCAATGCCAACCACTCAGGAAAGGATCAAATCTGGAGATCCTGGATAGAGTGGGAGGGAAAATGTGGAACAAAATCCAAAAACTCAATAATGACCAGAATTACTGGTCAGATGAAATCTAGTAAGACTCCCAATACTATGGCCCTGAAATACATACAGTGCCTGGAATAAAACTCATCCCCAGGGGTGAGCTCTCAGCCCAATAGTTAATACGATGTACACTCAGACCACTCATCCCAGGATGCCGCACGCACACTCTCAATGGTAATACATCTCTTAGAGCAATAGACCATGGGACACCAAAGAACTAATGTTCAAACTGAGGAAATGCAGGACAAACAGGAGTGCATAATTATGAGGGGCCCAGGGGGAAGGTTGCAGGGTACGGAAGGGAGGAGACTGGGTTAGGATTGGACATGGTGAATGGGGAATGAAACTAAATGTACACATTACATTGAATGTAAAACAAGCTCTTAAAATAAAAAAAAAAAGAAGAAGAAGAAGAGTATATGTAATGAGCAATATAATTGCTGTTAAATGGATCTTAGACAAAAGCAGAAAATACTAGAAAGATATTTACCTGTGTTTTATAGAATATGTGATGGCACTCAGCTGTGTGGATTATAAAAAAATTATGAATAACATTACAAAGAATAGGAATTTCAGAACACTTCATTATCCTCAGATTCATGGAAAATGTATATGGATCAAGTCATTCAAATAGAACAAGGGGATACTGTGTGGCTTAAAATTGGAAAATAAGTGTGGTAATGTTATATCCTTTCACTGTATATTTATTTAGCCTTCATGCAGAACAAATAATCCAAGAAGCTGGGCTTCAAGAATGTGGCATCAGGATTGAAAGAAGATTCATTAACAACCTGTAATATGCAGATGACATGAACTAACTTGCCAAAAATAAAGATGAACTGAAACACTTACTGGTAAAGGTCAAAGTACCACAGCTTTCAATATAAAGTACATCTGAACATAAGAAAATGAAAATTCTTGCAATTGGGCCAACAGACTACATCATGATAAATAGCAAAGAAATTGAAGTTGTCAAGAGTTTCAATTCTGCCTGAATCAAAAATTAACACCAATGGAAGTAGCAATTAAGAAATGAAAGAAAGTGTTGCATTGGGAAAATATGCTGCAGAAGACCTCTTTAAACTGTTAAAAAGTAAAGACTTCAGGGAGATGATGGACTAGTCAGATACACAGTCCAGACCTTTACAATGAAGACTCAAGAAACCAAGTGAAACACATATGGATGTTAATCCTGGAATAAAGAGTTTCAAAAGAACAGATAAAAAATAGATTAAATACCAATCAGAGGAGGAGTTTGAATAAAAACAGCAAACAAGGAGACATATAAGGCAAAGAACTGCCAATTGGTACAGCATGCCATTTCAAATTATTTTAAATAGTGGCTAGAATGAGACAACTGGTGTCTCCACTTACCCAAGACTTTGCCAGTGAATCTACTCAACCATACCTGCTGCTCCATCCACTGGGGAAGTAGCAATATCCATTCTAGCATCACTGGATTGATGACAGATGGCAGACAACACCCACTCAGCCTGCATTCAGCTGCTCTATACAATGGGCTATCAGAGAATCACACCAACACTACTACCCACTGCCAAATCCACCAGAAGACAGGTGTTGTATGCCCCAGTACTATCAAACTAGAAGACAGAGTAGTATATCCACCATATTGCTTGGACATATTAAAACAAAACAATCCCAGAAAACAGGCAAATGGAAACCAATCTACAATCAACAAAAAATACAATAATATCACAGTATCTTAAAAATTACAGGCAACTTCATACCCCCCCACCAAAAAAATGGACAAGAAGCCTCAAGCAATTGATCAAAATATAGGATTATATAGATAATCTTCTGTAGGAAGAAATGATATTAGAGCTACCTATAAGAAATTCAAAAGAATTATATTTAGGTACCTTCAATGGATTAAGAGAAAGATCAAGGAAATTCCAGTCAAAATCAAGGAAAATGCAGAGAAAACTCTAGAAGAATTAATAAAAACAATAGAAAGACAAATTGAAAAAAAAAAATAGAAAATTAGAAATCATGCAAAACTAGCAAATAGAAATGAAGAAAATTAATACTAAAATTTCAGAAACAGATAACTCATTGGAAAGGCAAAGGAGTAAAATTGAATCAATGGAAAAAAAGAACTAGTGAAAGACAATCCTCTAAATACCAATCTGGTAGAGACACAATTAGAAAAAAGAACAAAATAATAAAAAATGAGAGCCTAAGTTTAAGTGAGACAATGGGATACCAACAAGAGAAATAGCATACACATGATCAGGATTCCAGAACAGGAAGAGACAGAGAAAAAAAAAAAAAATTAAGAAAATGTCAAAGATTTGATGGAAGAAAACTTCTCTAATATCATGAAGAATGAAAAGATATACATTCAAGGAGCTCAATGAACCCCAAATATAATAGATCTCTAAAGAAAATCACCAAGACATATCATGATCAAACTCTCCAAAACCAAAGAACAAAGAAAGAATCTTAAAAGTAGCTTGGGAAAAATGAAATTTACCTTTAAAGGAGAACCATTAAGACTAAGCTCTGATTTCTTAGTGGCAACAATATAGGCAAAAAGGCTAGGGAAAGACATATAAAAATCCTGGGTGTGTGTGTGTGGGGAAATCCAGCTAAAAATAGTCCCTCGAATACAATGGTGAAATTGGGACATTTCTAGATAAATAGAAATTAAAAGAATTTATGAAAATCAGACTAAACTTACAAGAGAAGCTAAATGGAAATCTTTCAGAAAGAGAACCAATAATGGCAGAGAAAAGTATAATATTAAGACATAAGAGAGCCATGGCCATTGAGTTGATTCTGACTCATAGTAACCCTATAGGGCATAGTAAAACTGCCGTATAGGATTCCAAGTCTGTAAACATTTACATAAGTAGACTTCTTTGCCTTTCTTCTGCAGAGTGACTGGTGGTTCATACTGCTGACATTTTGGTTAGCAGCCAAATGTTTTAACCATTGCATTCCCAGAGCTCCGTACTCAAGACTGCTTCACTTAGAAATTAACCCAGATATACCAAAAACAAAAAACAAACTCACTGCCATTGAGTCAGATCCAACTCATTGTGACCCCTTCTTGGGTTTCCAAGACAGTATATATGTGGAAGTAGATTGCCCAACCTTCCTTCTGAGGAGTGGCTGGTGGGTTTGAACCACCAGCCTACTGGTTAGCTGTCATATACCTTAGACACTATGCCACCAGAGCTCCCAACCCAGATATAGAAGTATGAAAAATAAAATAAACCTATAGCTACAGTCTGCAGTATGGATTGCACCTCAATATAAAGAAAACAAAAAATCTTCACAACTGGACCAATAAACAGCATCACAATAAATGGAGAAAAGATTGAAGTTGTCAAAGACTTCATATTACTTGTTTCTACGACTGGTGTCAATGGAAGCAGTGGTCAAGACATCAGAAGATGTATTGCACTGGGTAAATCTGCTGCAAAAGACCTCTTTCAAGTGCTGAAGTGCAAAGATGTCTCCTTGAAGACTAAGATGCACCTAACCCAAGCCATGGTATTTTCGTTTGCCTCATGTTTATGTGAGCTCTGGACAATGAACAAGGAAGACCGAAGAAGAATTGATGCTTTTGAGCTGGGATGTTGGGGATGAATACTGAAAGTACCATGGACTGCCAAAAGAACTAAACAGATCTGTCCTGGAAGAAGTGCAGCCAGAATGCCCCTTAGAAACTAGAATGGCCAGATTTCATCTCACCTACTTTGGTCATGTTGTCAGAAGGACCATTCCCTGGAGAAGGATATCATGCTTGGTAAAGTGGAGGGTCAACAAGAAAGGAGAAAACTCAACAAGATGGATTGATACAGTGGCTGCAATGATGGGCTCAGGTGTAGCAAGGATTGTGAGGCTGGCACAGGACTAGTGAGTGTATAATTCTGTTGCAAATAGAGTTTCCGTGATTCAGAGATGACTTCACAGTACCTAAAAACAACAACAAATAGCACAGAAAACAGGGAACCAGAGATGTCAATTTGTAAATGATGAGAACTATAAGGCAAAATTAGGTAATAAGTGGTGCAATTCCAGAACTTACAAATGTGGAGGGAGTCAAGATGATATCAAGAAAGGACAGTTTCAAACTTGGGAATATAACATTAAATTTCAAGTTAACCGCAAAGAAAATCGATAAAACTTTTCACCAAAATAAAAAAGAAGAAAATCATAAAGATTCATTAAACACTAAAACAACAGCAGCAAATCAAATGATAGGAAAATCAATAAACAAAATGAATTCAGCACAGAAAGATATATCAAACAAAGAAATCATTTACACCATACACACGCACACAAACACAGCAAAATGACAGTGATTTTAAATAGTAAATCTATGCCTAGTGATAATTACAAAGAATGTAAATGAATTAAATGTATCAATCAAGAGACTGAGATTAGCAGAATTTGTAAGAAAACCTAACTTATCAATATACAATTGATATTGATATCAATATCAATAAGACACAAACCTTAGTCACAAAGACAAAAATAAGTTAAATATCAAAGGATGCAAATATGTATATCAAGAAAATGACAACCACAAAAGAACAAGAAACAAGGACGGATATTATATATGATTATAAGATCAATCCAACAAGAAGACATCACCATAATAAATTACACACTCAATGAAAGAACTCCAAAAGTACATACATCAAACTTTAACAGAATTAGAAAGCAAAATGGACAATTCCACAATGATAGTTGTTATTGTTAGGTACAGTCAAGTTGGTTTCAATTTAAAGAACAACAGAATGACAAGGGAGGAGACACTACCAGGTCTTGTACCAGCCTCAAAATCATTGTCATGTTTCAGGACATTGTCACAGCCATTGTGTCCATCCATATTGTTGAGGGTCTTCCCATTCTTCCCTGACCATCTACTTGACCCAGAATGATATCTTTCTGCAGGGACTGGTCCCTTCAGACAACATAACCAACGTAGGAGACTTCAATACACAACTTTTGATAAAGAGCAGAACAACTAGAAAGAAACTCAAGAAAAATGCAGGAAGTCTAAACAATACAATCAACCAACTAGACTTCCTAGATGACATTTATGTAGTATTAATGATATGGTTTGATAATTTCCACATTCTGTTGGATTATCTTTCTTTGCAATGGGCACAAATAATAATCTTGGTTTATCAAGTAGCTGTCTTTCAATCTTGGCATAAATGAGTAAGCCCCTCCAGCCCAGCATCCATTTGCTGAAATATTTCAATGGGTATTCTGTCAGTTCCTGGAGCCTTGCTTTTCACCAATTCCTTCAGTGCAGCTGAAATGTCTTCTGTCAATACCATTGGTTCTCGATCATATGCTACCTCCTGAAATGCTTGAATGCTGACCAATTCTTTTTGGTATTGTGACGCTGTGTATCCCTTCCATCTTCTTTTGATGCTCCCTGTGTCCATTCAATAAGGAGCTTTGGTGGCATATAATTCAATATTTTCCCCATAGAATCCTTCAATACTGCAAATTGAGGCTTGAATTTTTTCTTCAGTTCTTTCAGCTTGAGAAATGCCAAGCACTTTCAGCCCTTTTGGTTTTCTAATTCAGGTCTTTGCACATTTCATTATATTTTGTCTTCGTGAGCCACCCTTGGAAATCTTCTGTTCAACTTTTTTATTTCATCATATCTTCCATTCACTTTAGCTACTCTCTGTTCAAGAGAAAGTTTCAGGGTCTCCTCTGGTATCCATTTTATGTCTTTTCTTCTTTTCCTTTCCTTTGAATGACATTTTGCTTTCCTCATGTATGATGTTCTCAATGTTATTCCAAAATTCATCTGCTTATTGTTGTTCAATGTATCAAATTGCTTCTTTTAATGATTTCTAAATTCAGGTGAGTTAAAAATCAAAGTCATATTTTAGCACTTGCTGACTAGTTTTAGTTTTCCTCAGCTTCAACTTGAACTTGCATATGAGGAATTGGTGGTCTGTTCCAGTTAGCTGCTGGCCTTGCTTGGATTGATGATATTGAGCTTCTGCATCACTGAAGTCAGCCGCAGGGACCCATGTAAGGGTGGTAAGAGAGGTTTCCAACAGGGAGACAAACTTGTCAGTCAGTTTGTCCTACCGTGGTGGCATGTTGATGTGAGTTTTGAGGCTGAGCCACTGGTGTTTCAAACCCAGTGGGATGCACAAGGTGCACAGGTATAGCCCAGCTTACAGACTGAGACAGACTAGGAAGAAGGAAGAGGCCATCAACTTCTCAAAGAATTGGCCAGGGAAAACCTTAAGAATAGCAAAGAAACACTGTCTGATACATTACCATGCAACTTTATGAATAGTCCAGTTAGGTTATAAAGCTCTCATATTAGGACTGGGAAAGAGCTACATCATCAGAGTAAACCCAGCCTTACTCCTATGAATAAGGTAAAGCTTTTGAGACCTCCATTTGCTGATGTGGCACCACTTAAATTGGAAACAGCTGCAAACATGCATTAATCATCAGAACATGCAATGTACGAAGTATGAATCTAGGAAAATTGGAAGTTGTCAAAAATGAAATGGAATGCATAAAGATTGATATCCTCAGCATTAGTGAACTGAAATGGACTGGTTTTGGCCATTTTGAATCAGACAACCATGTAATCTACTATGCCGGGAATGACAGTTTGAAGAGGAATGACGTGGCATTCATCATCACAAAGGATGTTTCAAGATCTGTCCTGAAGTACAATACTGCCAATGATAGGATAATATCCATATGCCTACAAGTAATAGACATTAATACGACTATTATTCAAATTTATGCCCCAACTACCAAAGCCAAAGATGAGGAAATTGAAGATTTTTATCAACTT
>NW_006922426.1:669939-670522 GCF_000298275.1 Orycteropus afer afer
CAAGAAAAGATGGCAGGAATACACAGAGTCACTGTACCAAAAAGAACTGGTCGATCTTCATCCATTTCAGGAAGTGGCATATGATCTAGAACCAAGGGCACTGAACGAAAAAGTCAAAGCTGCAATGAAAGAATTGACAAAGAACAAGGCTTCGAGAATTGACGGAATACCCATTGAGATATTTCAAAAAACAGATGCCCTATTGGAGGCACTCATTTGGTTATGCCAAGAGATTGGGAAGACAGCTACCTGGCCAACTGACTGGAAGAGATCCATATTTGTACCCATTCCAAAGAAAGGTGATCCCACACAATGTGGAAAATATAGAACAATATCATTAATATCACACACAAGTAAGATCTTACTGAAGATAATTCAAAAACTTTTGCAGCAGTATATTGACAGGGAACTTCCAGAGGCGCAAGCTGGATTCAGAAAAGGATGTGGAACAAGGGATAGCGTAGCTCCTGTCAGACAGATCTTGGCGAAAGGCAAAGAATATCAGAAAGATGTTTACTTGTGTTTTGTTGACTATGCAAAGGCATTTGATTGTGTGGATCATGACAAATTATGGATAACATTG
>NW_006922426.1:670807-685865 GCF_000298275.1 Orycteropus afer afer
CACAACTGGACCAATGAGCAACATCACAATAAATGGAGAGAAGATTGAGGTTGTCAAAGAATTCACATTGCTTGGTTCTACAATTGATGCCAATAGAAGCAGCAGTCAGGACATTAGACTATGTGTAGCACTGGGAAGGTCAACAGTGAAGGAACTGTTTCAAGTGCTGAGGAGCAAGGATGTCTCCTTGAGGACTGGTGCGCCTGACACAAGCCATGCTATTTCCAATTACCTCATATGTATGTGAGAGCTAGACAACAAATAAGGAAGACTGAAGAAGAGTTGATGCTTTTGAGTTGTGGTGCTAGCGAAGAATGCTGAAAGTACCATGGACTGCTAAAAGAACAGAACTGTCCTGGAGGAAATGCACCCAAAATGCTCCTTGGAAGTGGGAATGGCCAGACTTCATCTCACCTACTTTGGTCATGTTGTCCAAAGGTACCATTCCCTGGAGAAGGATGTCATGCTTGGTGGGGTGGAGGGTCAATAAAAGAGGGGAAGGCGTTCAAAGAGATGGATTGATATAGTGGATGTGATAATGGACTCAAGTATAGCAGGGATCATGGAGCTGGCTCAGGATCTGGCAGTGTTTCTTTCTGCTGTGAATGGGATTACTATGAGTTGGAAAAGGCTCAACGACACCTAACAACAACATCACCTCTTTCCACAGAGGTAGTTGATTTGATGTCTGTTTATTCCATCTGGTGTGGTCCACATGTATGGTCACCATTTATGCTGTTGAAGAAAGGTATGGCAATGAAAAAGTCATTGGTCTATTATGTTATCTGCAGCATAATTTCTATCATCAAGGCTATATTTTCCAACTATCAATGCTTCTTCTTTGTTTCTGACTTTTGTATTCCAATTACCAGTAATAATGAATACATCTTGATGGCATGTTTGGTCAATTTCAGACTACAGAAGTCGGTAAAAATCTTCAGTTTCTTTATTTTTCATTTTAATTGTTAGTGCATAAATGTGAATAATAGTAGAACTGACTAGTCCTCCTTGTAGGTGTATGGATATTATTCCATTCACTAGCAGCATTGTACTTCAGGATAGATCTTGAAAAGCTGTTTTTCACAATGAATGTGACATCATTCCTCTTTAATTTGTCATTTCTAGCATAAAGTCTATATGATTGTGTGATTCAAAATGGCCAATACCAAGACAGTTCAACTCACTAATACATAGGATATTGATCTGTATGCATTCCATTTCATTTTGGCAAATTCCAATTTTTCTAAATTCACATTTTGTACATTCTATGTTCTGGTTATTAATTAACGTTTGCAACTGTTTATTCCCATTTTGAGTTGTGGCCTTTCAGCAGATGAAGGTCCCAAAACCTTTACTCAATCCATGTCATTAAAGTTGACTCTACTTCGAGGAGGCAGCTCTTCTCCAGTCATGTTTTGAGTGCCTTCCAACCTGAGGGGCTCATCTTCTGGCACTATGTCACTGCTATTCCTAAAGTTTTCAAGTAATATATCAGAGTTTCACTGCTGTTCATGAAGTTATAAGAGACCAAGTGGATGTTCCCATCCTTCTTTCCGGTTGATCTTAGTCTGGAAGCTCCACTGAAACCTGTCTACCATGGGTGACCCTGTTGGTATTTGAAATACCGGTGGCATAGCTTCCAGCCTCAAGCAGCATGCAGGCCATGACAGTATGAAAAACTAACAGATGAGTGGCGGATTAGAAATATATCCAGAGAAATAAGAGCCATGACATGAATAAGCATATGCACATTCATACTCATCACAGTATTATTCACAATTTCAAAATGATGGAAACAACCTAAGTGCCCACCAATGGATGAAAGGATAAACAAACTATGGTACATACACACAATGGAATCTATACTAAATTAAACAATAATGATGAATCTGCAAAATACCTCATAACATGAATGAATAAAAGGAAATCATGCTGAGTGCAATTAGTTAATCACAAAAGGATATTTTATGGGATCACTATTATAAAGAGTGAAAAAAAAAAAAAAAGGTTTACACATAGGAAGAAACATTCTCCAAAGATTATCAAGGGTAGAAAGGTAAAGAGGGTAAATCACTCACTAGAGGGTAGACAGATATTAACTTGGCTGAAGGAAAAACTAACATGTCATAAGGGGGAGGTCAGCACAAAATGACCAAAGAAAAGCAAAGACACTGGAAGAAGCATAAGAATTAAAGGCAACAAAGGTAAATACTGCTACATACACAATCCTGCAGTAACAATAATCTACTAGTGGTCATATAGGCACATAATCTGAACAGGTGTGGGAAAGTCAATGGGACTACACCCACAGATATATGTTTATAGGTTTGGCAAAAGGTATTTCTATATATGTATCTATATATTCTGCAAATAAATCAGTGAATATAGTAGCACATACAGGAGCAAAGTTATGAAAACTTGTTGTTATTGTTATGTGCAGTTAAGTCAGACCTGACTCATAGCGACCCCTCCTCAGGTTTCTGAGGCAGTATCACTACGGAAATAGATTGCCCAACCTTCCTTCCAAGGAGTGGCTGGTGGGTTTGAACCACCAGCCTTCTGGTTAGCAGTCAAGTGCCTTAGGCACTATGCTACCAGAGCTCCTAATGAAAACTTAGTCATAATGAAACATCATGTGGGAGTGGCTGCTGAGCCTGGGATATCTGGACCATAATCTCAGGGGACATCAAGCCCAATTCACATAACATAGTCCACAAATATGATGTTCTATATCCTACTTTGGTAAGTAGCAACCAGGGTCTTAAAAGCTTGTGAGTGGCCATAAGGTGCAACTAACTCTTTTTTTTTTTCTTTCTTTAATATCTTTACATTTTTTACTGATTTTTTTTTAAGTTTTTATTTATTTATTTATTTTAATTGGGCTTTAGGTGCAAATTTACAAAGCACAATTTGTTGTACATTCAACATTCCTTGTACACTTGGTTTCATTCCCCAATTGTCATCCCCAACCCTAACCCACTCGCCTCCTCTCTCTTCCCAGTAACCTCTGCCCCTTGTGCCCTTCTTAGTTATGCACTCCTGCTTTTCCTCTGTATGAATGTTTCCCTTCTATTGCCTCATGGCTGATGGTGCAACTTACTATTTCCCTGTCTGGAGCAAGGAAAAGTGAAGAAAACAAAAAATGCGAAAAAAAAAAAAAAATAGTCCAAAGGACTAATGGACCGTATGAACTCCAGTCTCTGCCACCTTGAGACTGGAACTACTAGATGGTGCCCAGCTACTAACAGTGACTGCTCTGAAAAGGATCACAATAATAGGTCCTGAATTTAGTGGGGAAAAATGTGAAACAAAACTCAAAGAAATTAAAAAGACCAAGCTTACTAGTCTGATCAATGCTGGTGGAACCCCAAAAACTATGGCCTTTGGATAACCTTCAGGCCTGGAACCAAATCCAGCCCTGTGGTTCAACTTTTAGCCAAACAATAGGCAGGCCTATAAGGTGGACAATAACAACAGGGAAGTATGCACCCATTAAAACAATCAACCGTAGGACATGAAAAGGCGAGCATTTGCCCATGAAAAATCTCAGAAGGCAGGAAGGGATAGGAAAGAACTAATGGAAATGGTAAATACGGAGGAAGTGGGAAGAGAGCTGTGACATTGTGAGGACTGCAGTCAATTTCACAACACAAAATGTGTATAAATTGTTGAATGAAAAACTTATTTGCTCTGTAAACTTTCACTCAATTCATAATAAAAATTATTAAAAAGAAAAAAAAAAAAGCAAATGTGTCACTTGGATAACTATGGTGCCCCTAACACAAACCTTGTTTTTCAGTCATTTCATATGCATGTGAAAGCCAGTAAAAGGAAGACTAAAGGATTTTAATTTTGGTATTGGCCATGGACTGTCAGAAAAACTAAGAGATCAGTTTTGGTGGAAGTACAGCCAGATGCTTCTTAGATGTGAGGATGGTGAGACATCATCAGGAAAGATCAATTGCTAGAAAAAAAAATTACTTTTTGGTAAAGATGACAGTCAGGGAGAATGATGGAAATCTTCCATGAGATGAGATTGACACAGTGGCTGCAACAATCATTTCAAAGATGAATGATATGAGAATGGTGCAGACTGAGCAACATTTTGTTCTGTTATACATAGGTCACCATGACTTGGATCTGACTCTATGGCGACTAACAACATATTACAAAATGAGAGATCTAGATTTTTACATTCCCCATGTTTTAGGATGCCTTGTTCGGGTTCTTAAACAGGCAAAAATGGTATCCATTTTCTGAAGGAATCATTAGAGCCATAGCTGAAAGTTCTGTTCATCACTGTGTCTTTCTTCAGGGGAAAGAGTACAATGTTGACGTGTGAATGTTGAATCTCACTCACAGACATGGATTATTATGCTTACATAAATGTCTCAAAGTGTTTTTTTAAAGTATTTAATATTTAGTAATTTGATTATATTAAATATTTAATAATTCAATTATATTGAAATGTTAAAGTTATCTTTACTATTAATTTATATTTTTTAAATATTTTATTAAAATTTAAAATATTTATTTATTCTGGATTTTAAATTATTTTAAAAATGAAAAAGTCAATTTTTCAAATTGACTAGATCTTAAAGTTTGTCAGGATTCATATAAATATCTCAATTTCCAACTTCTGTTGAGAAATCAAGAAATCTGACTATATCTCACATAGCATCAAATAGCAGAGTCTGTGTTGCTCGTACCCTTATGGATATGGCATATACTTAACAGTTAATCACAGTTGTCCTCTGATCACCTTGCTTATTGGTATCATCTGATGACTTATGTAGACATTTGTGTTTGCATTATTGTTTTTTCAAATGATTAAATTTAAAGCCAAGCTAATTTGTATTCTGTATTTCTAATGTTGCTTACCTACTATTGTATCTGTGAAGATACAATAAAATGAAAATTGTCAAACAGATGGAAAATAATAAATATTAGCACAGGATTCTTGTGGAACCCACATTATACTTACAAGTGTAACTTCACTCCAATAAGTTTCAGACTCAATAAGTAGGGTAAAGCTTATTTGAATGAGAAGCAGAAGAGCAAAATCTAGTCAACGAATCTTCCAATTGAAATTAGATAATAAATGCAATAATTTTTAAATGGCTTTAGTTTTGATCAGAATTATTTGTTTAAAACCAGGAAATATGAAACCATATCTCCCACATTATCAAGGTCCTGGTTGTGTAAAGGAGCCCTGGTGGCACAATGTTTAAGTGCTCTGCTGCTACCCAAGAGGTCAGCAGTTTGAACCCACTGGTGGTCCAATAGGAGAAAAGGCCAGATAATTGGCTCCAGTAAAGATTACAGCCTAGAAAACCCTATAGAGAAGTTCTGTTGCTGTTATTAGATACTGTTGAGTAGACTTTAACTCATAGTGAACACTGCCCCATCCTGTGCTATACTCACAATAGTTGTTATGCTTGAGCCCATTGTTGCAGCCATTGTGTCACCTTATGTCATTGAGGGTCTTTCCCTTTTTCGTTGCACCTCTACTTTATCAAGTATGATATTGTTCTCCAGGAATTGATCCCTCCTGATAACATGACAAAATCCCAGAGAGGAAGTCTGGCCATTCTTGCTTGTAAGGCACATTCCAGCTATACTACTTCCAAGAGAGATGGAGCTGTTCTACTCTGTCATTTACAGGATCGCTGTGAGTCGGAATCCACTTGATGGCAAACATCACACACAACAGCTTGTGTTAATGTGGATGACGCTGCACCAATCCCAAGTATTTGTAAATTCCACTTATTTCAGAGATGCTTCATAATATTTAAATAAAGTTTTTTGATTTTTTCTTTATGGAATGTTATTACTGAATGTTTGTGGTGTGCGCATGTTGGTTCATATGAAAACCCAATTATTAACATGCATTGGCAGAAATTAAAATTTTTTTGAAATGATCATAGCTTTTGCTTTCACTTGGTTCTAAAGAATTATAACACCAACATTATGTTTGCTGAATAAAATGAGACATCCCATTGGTAAGTGAAAATCTAAGAATTTAAAGAAATAGAGCTAGGTGTTTTTCAAAATAGCTTTATTGATATATAATTTACAAACCATATAGTTCATCCATTTAAAGTGTAAAATGTAATGGAGGCTTTTATAGATTTGGGCAATCTTTGATATAATCAACTTATAATAACTTTTATTACTCCCTTAGAAACCTTACATCCCTTAGCCATCGCCCCCTACCCCTCCAGCCCTAAGCTACCACTAATACATTTTCTGTTTCCATAGATTTCTGTGTATTTCATATAAATGGAATCATACAATTTGTAATAGTTTGTGGCTTTTCCCATTTAGCATAATGTTTACAAGGTTTATCCATGTTACAGCACTAGTTTAAAATTTAAATATAGAATTTCCTCTTATATAGTCTACTTCCCCCTTTAATTTTTCATGTGTGAGATACACACACACACACACAGAGAAATTTCAGTTTTCAAATTATATTTGACAATATTTAGCTGATTTATGCAGCTATAAAATTAAACAGCCAATTCATTTGCACATGTATTATTATGCATTATGCAGAGGGCAGGAGAATATAAAAATTTAACTATCAATAATAGGTAGTGCTTGTGACAGAATAGGACAATTCTATATTTTAAAAAATTTCCAAAGTGGAAATGGAAAGTAATAGGTACCAGTGACTTCAGGTTTACCTGACATCTTGGGAGCATAATTCGTTGTGCAGAGGGTTCAGTTTAAAGACAAGGAGGAAATTTTGCTCTACAGAACTCACATAAGCACCTCTTTCCATTAAATCATAAGAAGCTTTCTTCTTAGAGTCTCATTTCTAGCTGCATACTCTCCGTATATCACAGCAAATGCAAAGCACTTATACAAAATAGCTTTGATGTGGTGGTAGATTAGAGATTTTTAAATTACTACTTTGGCAGAAGCTTAAGCCAGTTTTGAGTAATTACTAACTAATATCCAGGCCTATTTGACTTAAATCAAAAGGCAGCTTCCACAAAAAAAAAAAATTTAAAGTAAATTAAACAAAGTACTTAAAAAGACAAAACATAAAATCAACTTATTTTTTTTATTATTTTGCTGTCTCAGAAATTGACTTGAGGACAAAGATTTTTTAAAAAATAAAAATAAGTTTTTAAAAACAATACTCCATTCATATAACCTCAAATGTTTCAGGCCAAATGATTTTTTAAATTCAACTATAAAAAGTTGAGAAAAATTAACGTCAAAAGTAAGACACAAAAAATCCACTCTATAATACATAAGCAAAGCATATCATTCTTTGTTATTTTTAAATGAATGGATAATCAAAGCAAAAAAAATAATAATAGTTCATATCTATCCCAGGATCCATGTTACAATGATATTTTTGTTTGTTTTATTGTGATACATTCCATAAATTTCAGTTAGGTCACTTTTTTTCTCCCACTGGTATATGAGGCACAGAGCCTTCCAGGTATGTCAATATGAGTTCCACATCTCAGTTGGAACCTTGCTTTCATTGCACTCTTCCCTGATATTATTGTAGCAAATGCTGGAGAGGTTTGATGTAGTTCATGTTTCAGTGTGTTTATAATATAGAGCAAAATGGGCCCCTGGTGGACTATTGCTGGGAAAGCCAGTGGGAAGGCCCAGTAAGGTACCCATGTGGGCTTCCTGTAAAGCTCTTTACTTAAAGCCCACAGAGATTCAGTTACCTGTCAGATTCACCCAACAGGATTCCCCAAACTCATCTCTGCACTTTTTGGTTTAGTACTTAGATGAAGAAAGTGAGATAATTTTTTTATGTACCAGCCATTTGAAAATTGCTAAATGTAAACATAATTAATTAGGTACAAACTTTAACTTTTGTACAGATTTGAACACTGAGGTTTGAAGTACTTGGCCCATAGCATATGGATAGTAAGGGGTGTGAATATATTAAAACTTGAGTTGTTGTCATTGTTCTTAGGTGTCATTGAGTCAGCTCCTACTCATAGAGACCTCATGTGCAACTGCCTTGTCCTGCACCATTTCACAATGGTTGCTATGTTTGAGCCCATTGTTGCAGCCACTATGTCAATCCATCTTATTGACTGTCTTCCTCCTTTTAGCTGACTCTCTACTTTTACAAGTGTGATGTCCATTTCCAGGCATTGGACTCTCCAAATGTCCAAAATACATGAGATGAAGTCTTACCATCCTCCCAAAGAGCATTCTGGCTGTCCTTCCAAAACAGATTTGTTCATCTGGTGTTCCATTAAAAAAAAAAAAAAAAAAAAAAAGACCAAACTCACTGCCATCAAGTCAGATCCAACTCATAGCAACCCTTCCTTGGGTTTCCAAGATGGTATCTTTATGGAAGTAGATTCCTTCTGAGGAGTAGCTTGTGGGCTTGAACCACCAGCCTTCTTGTTAGCAGTCAAATGTCATAGGCACTATACCACGAGAGCTCCTAACTTACTGACTTTGAGTCTATTCAACTCATAACAACCCCTCCTTGGGTTTCCGAAGTGGTATCTCTATGGAAGTAGATTGCCCAATCTTCCTTCCAACGAGTGGCTGGTGGGTTTGAACCTCCAGCTTTCTGGTTAATGGTCAAATGCCTTAGGCACTGCACTACCAGAGCTCCTGCCATAGTCCATAGTATATTCAATATTCTTTGCCAACACCATAATACGAAAGCATTGATTCTTTGGTCTTTGGTCTTTTTCCAGCTTTCACATGCATATGCAGTTATTGAAAATACCATAGCTCGGGTCAGGTACACCTTAGTCTTCATAGTGACATTTTTGACCTTAACACTTCAAAGCAGTCTTTTGCAGCAGATTTTGCACAATGAAATACATTATTTGATTTCTTGATTGCGGTTTCCACAGGCACTGATTGTGGATTCAAGCAAAATGAAATCTTTGAAAATGTCAATACTTCTCTGTTTATCATGATGCTTCTTATTGACCCAATTGTGAGGATTTTTGCTTTCTTTATGTTGAAGTATATCAAAGGCTGTATTCTTTGATCTTCAGCACTTTCACCAAATAAAGTTGTCTCATCTGCATATCTCAGTTTGTTGTTGAATCTTCCTCCAATCCTGATGTCATGATCTTTTACATATAGTCTAGCTCCTTGGATTATTTACTCAGAATCCAGATTGAATGGAAAGGGTGACAGGATAAAACCTGATTGCACACTTCTCCAGATTTTAAACCGGGCAGTATGCCCTTGTTCTGTTGAACAACTGTCTTTTGGTCTGTGAACAGGTTCCACGAGGCAGAATTAAGTATTCCAGAATTCCCATTCTTCTCAATGTTATCCATAATTTGTTATGATCCATAGAGTCAAATGCCTTTGCATGGTCTGTAGGTTTCAAAACAAGCTAAACTGTCACACCTTATTGCCTTCAATAAAATTACAAAAAAATAAATGTAAAATGATCCTACAAGTTCAATTTGATTCTTCCAGGGCCCCAAATTTTATATTAAACTTAAATTTAAATCTGATTAAGCTTAAAAAAATTATTCTTTACACATTATAAAGTATGAAGACCTTATAATCCAAATTTTAAATTATGTACCCTGTTTTCAGATAATAAACCAAACTACATACGGGAAAAACTTTGACTGCCTATCCAAATCTATTCTACCCTGCTCTTCTCCAAAATAACTCAAATTTTGTTTAGGCAAAATTACCCATGACTCAGGGCAAGGTGAACTCAGGATCAGAGATAGAAACAGATTAATCTACATCAATAAGTACAGGGATTTCACTGGCAATTTTTATTGATTTGGGGATGTGTACATGATTCAATCAGACTAAAGAGAAGAAAATGCTTTGGCAGCCATCACAAACCATGAAAAAAAAAGGTGTCTTAGAATAAAACCACAGCTGAGTATAGTAGAGCCACCTGGGACCTTGATGACACCATTAAGTCACTATTAGTTTGACACCTGGAAACTGACTTACCTCTGGAACTTCTGTTTTTAAGTATATTAACTTGCTTTATTTTTTTATCAGTTTGAGTTAGGGTGTTACGCTTTTTTTTTTTTTTGCAATCTAAAATATTATGCCTGACACATTGTGTATCAGTTTGTTGTTTTAGGAAGTTATATTGGTTGTGTTAGATAAATCATTTGTCTCCCTTTGAGGAAACTGAAAGTTACTGCTAAAAGATAGAGGAAATTCTTCCATTTTATGATCCTTCAAAGAGTATTTGAACACTCTGCACAAAATTCAGCTGAGCAAGGAAACAGCCAAGCTATCACATAAGTGCTGAGTTTCTGTTTTCAAGCAAGGAAATGAAGAAATAAAGAGCTCAAATGAAAGGGAGTCCATGACTCCGTGAGCGAAGGGCCAGGATGGCTTCCAAGGGAATGATCCACCTGAGGTGCTATCTTGTAAGCAAAATGTAAAGCTGATGTTATTTAAGCTGTCATGATGTTTTCAGAGCTATAAATTAGCTAAGGACCTTTGCCACATACTGGCTTGGGTATTCACAGCCTTTCCACTGATTGTCCTCTTATATTTTGTTCTTTCAAAATTGATGGCAATTGTTTCCTGTGTTTGTTGCCTGCTTGAATGTCTTCTTTGGTGCAGTATCTGTACATGCCCTTTGCCATTTTTTAATTGGGTCACTAATCTTTCTGTCATTGATTTGTTGAAGTTTCCTAACCCATATATTTCTATACATGAATGGAAACTTAAACAGAAATCTTCAAGAGCAGGCATATTTCAAAGTTTTTACCACAAACTGGCACATGAATTACAGCCAAAGAGAAGGGGACAAATGCCTTTATTCCTCATCTACCCTCCAGAATCTCTCTCTGATGATTAGAATGTCTTTAGTACCAGCAAATAAATATATTTACCAGCAAATAGGCAAAATTGCTGAAGATGTATTCACATCTGTAGCCTGGTAGCATAATGGCTAAGATACTTGACTGTTAACCAGAAGGCTGGCAGTTCAAACCCACCAGCCACTCCTCAGAAGGAAGATGGAGCAATCTACTTCTGTAGTGATACTGCCTCAGAAACCCAAGGAGGGGTCACTATGAGTTGGGTCTGACTCGACAGCATGTAACAACAGCCCCTGAGTGTAGTATATCACCTGGCATATAATAGGAGATCAATGATATGAGCCTATAGGCTCCACGTTGGTGTGGCACAGATGTCAATTACCCATTGTGGCATCCTCAAAACCAAAGCAATGGAGACTTGTTGATCCTAACAGATGTTTATTAAATGAATAAAGGTGCTTACATCTGCATAGATTGTCAATACATACTTATTAAACATGTATACTATTCATTTCAAGGCTGTCAACATTTGCAGATGGACTTGATGGCTATGATTGAATTGTTAAATATTAACTGAGTATCAGAATAGATTCAACAACAACTAAAATAGCAAGAACACAGCTGATCTTAGGGATCTACTTGTTTTATTAAACATGTTAAAGAAATGAATGGAGAAGTCTTTTGGATAATGTTTCTATGATTTATTAGAATGATTAGTGTGGCTTTAGGTATAACTCTTCACCTTCTTTAGCCTCATATTCAGACTATATGACATGGAGAGGGTGGAGTAGTGAGACAAAGTTATCACAGGGTTTGGCACAGATAAGAGGATGAGTGCATATTAGCATCATTTTTATTCTCTCATCACCCACCTTTTAAAAAAATGAGATAAAATTTACAAACCATGAAATTCACCCTTTTAAAGTACCCAATTCAGTATTTTTACATATATTTACAAAAAAAAAAAAAAATGTGCAAGTATCATTACTATCTAATTCCAGAACATTTTCATCACCCCAGAGAGAAATTCCCTACTTAGCAGTCACTCTTCATCATGCTTCCCAGCCTCTGGCAATCACTATATTTTCTGCCTCTATGGATTTGCTTTTTTTGAACATATCATATAAATAGAATCATATAATATATGCCCTTTTGATATTGGCTTGTTTTACCTACCATATCATTTTCAAGGTTCATCTGTGTCAAAGAATGAATTAGAATTTTATTCTTTATTGAGGTTGAATGATATTTATTGATGTGAATACACCACATGTTCTTCACCCTTTCATTAGTTGATGAGTATTTGGATTGTCTCCATGTTTTGTTATTATGAATATGAACTACTATGACACTATGAACATTTGTGTAAAATTGTTTTTGTGCCATTGGTTTGCTAATATTTATTGAGACATTTTGCATCTCTATTCATAAGAAATATTGATCACTAAGTTTTTTTTTTTTTTTTTTCCTTATGAAATTTTTGTCTAGTCTTAATAGCAATGTAATATTGATGCATTAAATGTTTCTTTAAAAGTTTGGTAGAAGTCATTAGATGGCTTTACTAAGCCATCTGATCCTGGGCTTCTTTTTTTTTTGCCCCCAAAAGTATATTGATTACTGTTTCAATCTCTTCACTTGCTATAAATTAACTCTGATGATCTATTTCTTCTTGAGTGAGCTTTAGTAGTTTTTGTATTTCTAGGGTTTTGTTCATTTCATTTAGGTTATCTAATATTTTGGTATACATTTTTCATAACATTCCCATAATCTTTTTTTTTTTAATTTCTGTGAGTTCTGTGAGGCCTATTTTAATATTCTCTTTGTTAAGGACTTTAGGAATTCTCTCTCTTTTCTTTCTCATTCTAACTAGTGGTTTGTCAAGCTTGTTAATCTTTCTGAACAAGTAAATTTGGTTCTAATTGAGTTTCTTTTTTGTTTTCTTCTCTTTCTCTTCTCTATTTTATTTATTTATGCTCTCTTGTTGTTATGTGCCCATGAGTGGGACCTGACTCATAGCAACCCTTCCTTGGGTTTCTGAGGCAATATCACCATGGAAGTAGATTGCCCAACCTTCCTTCTGAGGAGTGGCTGGTGGGTTTGAACTGCCAGACTTCTGGTTAGCAGTCAAATACCTTAGGCACTATGCTACCAGCACTCATTATTTATGCTCTAATAGATAATATTTCTTTCCTTCTCCTTGTTTTGCATTTAATATCCCAAATAGAAAGTAAGAATTCTACCAGTGAACTGAATGCCCCATTGAACTTCTTAGATATCTGTATTGATGGTTTTTATCAAATTTGGTAAGTTATCCAGATAAACAGAAATTGTAAAACCAGACTAACCTTACAAGAAATGCTACAAGAAGTCCTTTGGACATAGAACCAACAATGGCAGACAACAATCTGAGATTACAACTCATGACTACATCACCCAGTAATCAAATCGAACACAGAAGGATCAAATATAAGATAAACTTACAAGTCTGAAAATAGGAACCAGAGACATCAGTTTAGAAACAATGGCAACTACAAAGCAAAAAGGGGAAATAAAAAGTGCAGTTACAGGACTTCCAAATGAAGAGAAAGTTAAGACGACAACAGGATTGAACAGACTGTTTGAACTTGGGGTGATAATAATAAATTACAGAGTAACCTAAGATAAAATTAATAAACATTCTCATCAAAATAAAAAAGAAGAAGAAAAGCATAAGATTCAATTAACACTAAAACAACAACAAAGGAAATTTTAATAAACATTCACAGGGGAAAAAATACCTGCACTAGGCAAACTCTGAGTCAGGTCAAATAAACATGGATTTATGAATGGGATCTTCCAGGGAACCATAAGATAAGTTACATAATGACAATTTTCTGGAAGTGAGGCTTTAAAATAGCCCTAACCACATTTGTCCACCTTCAGCAGTTGCCAGAATGCTAATATTCGTGATTATAGAATATTCATTTTTATTTTTTTATTTTTCAGTAGGCATTTTTAAAAATGTGCTTTAGGTGAAAGTTTTTAGAAGAAATTAATTTCCAATTGGATAGTCTGTACATAAAAAAGTTCCACAATATTGGTTGTATTCCCCACAATGTGTCAGCACTCTTCATTTCCACCCTGGTTTCCCTGATTTCTTTCATCTGTATTTCTACTCATTCCTACCTTCTCATCTTTTTTGGGGGGGCAAATGTTGTCCTTTTGATCTCATATGATTGATTGTTCTAAAGAATATATTCCTTTCAGGTATTATTGTTTATTTTATGAGTCTGCCTATTGTGTGGCTGAAAGATGCTCTCTGAGAATAGCTTCTGTTAAATATGTGACATTAATACTGAGGCTTGAAAGATGAGTAGGCATAAACAGCATGTGGATAGAACTATACCTAGAAGGAATTTTTGATAAGCAAGAGAAACATAGGATGAATGAAGCTCCATGAGTGAGAGGAAATGAGGATCAAAAGAAAGGTGAGGAAACTGGCAGAAGAGGAGAGCTCTTTTCTGGGAATCATAGATCACAACAGCAATGTTTATTTTCTTAAGAAAACTAGGAAACCTATAAAGGTTTTTAAACAAGGCAATGGCATAACCAGGTGTGTAGTGTTAAAATATTACTTTGACTGGGACCTTTCTGGAATATAATTAGAACTTCTTGTGAGTCTACAATTATTTCAAAATAAATGTTTATAGATGAGGGACAAAGGAACAAAAAAGAAAATATTTTTTGATTCACCTATGAAAATTATTGAAAGGCTTAAAGTGGAATCATGGAGACCAATAAGAAGCAATATCAGCCAGTGGTACAGGCCAAGGATGATAGTGATCTGATTGAAAATATTGGAAGTGGAGATGCAAAGAAAGAGGCAGATTTTAGATTTATGCTGGAGATAAGACCTACAATATGTGATAGCTGCCTGTATGAAAAGAATGAGTAAGAAGGAACTATTAAAAGAGACTGTTATGTTTTTTGCATGCATATAAAAGTGATACCATTTCAAGAGACTGAGAAAGCTGGGAGATTAGCAATATTAGTAGAGGACAACTAGGAAATAGATTTTAGACATATAATGTTTGCAAAGACTCTAATATACCCAAATATTATTTTCAAGTAGATAGGTAGATATATGGGTTTCAAACTCAGAAGGTATAAACTTAGAAGGCTTCAAGATGTAAACCTAAAACCAAACCACTTCACATCACAATAGAAAAGAGGACAAGCACAAATATTCAGCATATACTAAAACAACAGCAACAACGGGAATGATAACACAATTCATAAACAAA
>NW_006922426.1:690200-691493 GCF_000298275.1 Orycteropus afer afer
GTATATGTGAACTGCTGTATGAAAAGTGAATTTACTCTGTAAATCTTCACCCAAATCCTAATTTAAAAAAAAAAAAAAAACCCAAACCACTTGCCAGTGAATTGATGTTGACAGGGGTAGAATTGCCCCATAGTGTTTCCAAGGCTGTAAATCTTTATGTAAGCAGACTGTCACATCTTTCTCCCATGGAGTGGCTGGTAGGTTTTAACCACTGACCTTATGGTTACCACCCAAGCGCTCTTAGCACTGCTTCACCATGGATATTGCCTGCAAGGTATAGGTGACACCTAGTACCTAAAGCTATGTGGTTGGACGAACTCACCAAGAGTAAGAAGGTTAACTGGGAAGAGAAGTCTCAAAGACGAGTTCTGATGAACAATAACATTGAAAGATCAGATAGATCTGGAAGGACTACCAAAGAAATCTGAAGAAGTCTGGCTATGGAAGAGTTTATATTTTAGGACAAAAGATTCATAAGCCAGGATCCACCACCACCTATCTCTTAGAGGCAGTTTTCATACTTGCTATATAGGCTCAGACATGGAGCTTCAAGCTTTACCAGTTACATTGTGTGCACAAGATCCATAACAAAGAGTTTTCACAGTGGGTGAACCATAGAGGCCTTTGATCAGCTTTTGGCTTTGGCATACATTCATCAGATGTTCTAAGACATTGAAAAGCCAACTCCCCTTTAGCTGCTAGAATCCCATCTGCTTGAGCAAAACTAGAGCTTAAAGATTAGTAATTTAATGCTTCTTGGGGCGTTTTTGGACAATTAAGACTGTTAGAACAGTCCTTACTTAAACAGAGTCTTCCTATGGCTTCCATCAAACCATTTTAGTTTCATTCCTCCAGGCCATATGAAACTGTTTTCCTACAGTGCTTCAAGTATCTTTGGAAAATGAGTGCGCTCCCCAAGACTTCTTTTCTCCAGGCATTTTTCTGTGTATATATTTTTTCTTTTATATAATTCTTGGTTGACAATTTTTTTTTTTTTCTTTCAGAGTTTTATATATGTCATCATCTAGCCTTCTTGGATGTATGGTTTCTGCCAAGATATCAGAACTTAGTCTTATTGGTTCTCCTTTGTAGGTAACTTTTTATTTTTGCCAAACTGCTTTCAGGATATTTTTGTTGTCTTTGGTTTTGGAATGTTTGATTATGATTTTCTTTTGGGGTCAATCTTACTTGGAGTTCATTGAACTTCTCCTCATCTTTCATAATATTAGGGAAGTTTTCATCCAACAAATCTTTAACAATATTATTAGTATTTTTTTTTCTTATCTTTTCTGG
>NW_006922426.1:691831-711769 GCF_000298275.1 Orycteropus afer afer
AGCAGTTAAATACCTTAGGCACTATGCCACCAGAGCTCCTTTATGTGTGTGTGTGTGTGTGTGTGTGTGTGTGTGTGTGTGTAGGCTCTACAGAGGATATTTCTACATTTCTACATATATTTTTGATATGTGCTCCAAATATATGCATGAATAAGGAGCCAAGTTATAAAAACCTCTTAGATATAACCAATTGAAAGGAATAGTCCCTGTAACTATTAGTCCTTCCCATCTGGAACAAAGAAAGTCAAAGATGCACAGAAACAATTAGGAATAAATGGACCCTACGAACCTCAGTCTCCACAACTTTGAGGCCAGAAGAGCTAGATGATGCCCAGCTACCACTTCTGACCACTCTGAAAGGAATCATAGTAGGAGGTCCTGCATAGAGTGGGGGAGCTCTGGTGGCATAGTGCCTAAGGCATTTAACTGCTAACCAGAAGGCTGGTGATTCAAACCTACCAGCCACTCCTTGGAAGGAAGATTGGGCAATCTACTTCCATATAGATACCACCTCAGAAACCCAAGGAGGGTTGCTATGAGTCCAGTCAACACAATGGTAGTGAGCTTGTTTTTGTTGTTGCTTGTTTGTTTGTTTGTTTGTTTGATTTTTGTGCAATCAGGCTTACTGATCTGATAGAATGGTGAACCCTGATACTGTGGCCTTCAGTCACCCATTAAGCCTGGAACTTAACTCACCTGTGTGGCTCAACTTTCAGTCAAACAATAGACAGGCCTATAAAGTGAACAATAGCATCAGGAAGGTATGAACTCTTTAGAACAATCAACTATACAATATGAAAAGGGCAGGATTTCCTAGGATAAAGCTCATAAGGCAGAAAGGTATAGGAAAGAAGTACAAATGGAAATGGGAACTGAAGGAGGAAATGGGAAGTATGTTGATACATTGTGGGAATTATAATGAATATCACAAAACAAAATGTGCATGAATTGATGAATGTAAAACCAATTTATTCTGTGAACATGCACCCAAAGTGAAACAGAATTTTTTAAAAAGTAAATAAATTAATTGTAGTTATAAATATTATTTACAGCTTCCATTTTGTTGTACTGTGGTGTTTTCATGTTGCTATGATATTGAAAGCTATGCCATCTGTATTTCAAATGCCAGCAGGTTCACTCATGGTAGACAGGTTTCAGCAGAAAATTCAGACTATGATAGATGAGGAAGAAAAGTCCTAGTGATCTACTTCCAGAAACTAGCCAACATAAACACTACAGATCTCAAAGAACATCATACAACTCTCTTGGTTTGAACACATCACCAGGAGAGGTCAATCGCTAAAGGAGGATATCATGTTTGGTGAAACCAAGGGTCCTAAGAGTAAAGAAGACTCTCAATGAGAAGGATTGGCACAATAGATCTAATGGTTCACTTAGACATGCTGGTGATTGCTACAATGGCTTAGGACCAGGAAACTTTTCTTATAAATAAATAAATAAATAAATAAATAAATAGTGTGATTTTGTGCCTCTATATCACATGTAGATCACAAACTATTTTTCAGGCCCTGTAAATGGTACTGGAAAAAAAAAATTGTATTTTTTCATATACACTGTTTCATTTTTATTTTGTAAAGAGGCATTATTGTCCCTATATTACAGATGAGAGAAGTAGAGCTCAGAGATGTAGAGTTCAAATACAATGAGCCTCAGTGAAGCAGAAGTTGCTATACTCGGCTCTGGAAATGCACATTTCAGAAGAGTACTGGCTAGTGGTCAGAAGAAAAAGCACAGAAATCTAAGTATTCTGTTTTTCAGTATAGCACTATCACTTGGCAATTATGCAATCTTTGTTAAATCACTTAGCCTCTCTGTGCTTCATTCAGTTTACATGTTAAACAAGCATACTGATATATATTTCCTTATTATTATGAGATTTAAAAGTGATGTCTGTTAAAAAATTTTAGACATTAAGTTATGGTGCATGGTAAACATGTAATTAGTGGTAAATAAAAAGAATAAATAATAACATTAAGAGTTTAGCCCTCCCACCAAAGACCCTGGTGGTGTAGTGCCTAAGGTATTTTACTGCTAATCAGAAGGCTGGTGGTTCAAACCCACCAGCCACTCTTCAGATGGAAGATGGAGCAACCTACTTCTGTAGAGATACCACGTCGGAAACCCAAGGAGGGGTAGTTATGAGTCAGATTCAACTCAACAGCAGTGAGTTAGTTTTTTTGGTACCGAAGACCCAGTGTGTATGTAAATACAAAGAAAAAGAATGTGTCTTCTATTTCTTTTCTCAGAAACAACTAGTCCATCTCATAACCGTGTTTTCCCTCTAACCCTAACTCAAATGTTCCACCTACTCGTGTGTCTTACCTTAAAATATATATGGGTTCTACTCTGTTGAGAGACTTCATATGAGTTCACCTCAACCAATAGTTTTTTTTTTTTTTTTTTCTCTAACCACTTCAAAACTCAATGATTATAACTTCCTTTGAAACATAAAGCAAGTAGTTTATGTTGAGGTTATGTTATGCTCACTCCATGATTATGATAATAAAAGACCAAGATGCCCAAAAGGAATGTGAAAAATGTAATCTAGCAATTTGGTTGGAATTCCACCAACTTCCCTGTTTTAAGAAAACCATGTGACTAAACCTGTGGCCACTTGATGAGCTAAACTTTCATGCAAATTGTGAGGAAAAAATATTTACACTAAATATATACAATCTTTCATGTAAAGGAAGCTCAAAATTTTCAGTTTGCAATGACTACTTTTGGCATAAAGAAAATAAAAGTTCTCACAAGCATACCAACAAGCAACATCATTGTAAATGGAGAAAATATTGAAGTTGTCAAGGATTTCATTTTCCTTGGATCCACAATCAACACGCATAGAAGCAGCAGTCAAGAAATCAAATGACATATTGTATTAGGTAAGTCTACTGCAAAAGACCTCTTTAAAAAGCAAAAATGTCACTTTGAGGACTATACTGTGCCAGATCCAAGCCATGGTATTTTCACTTGCGTCATATGCATGTAGAAGCTAAGTAAGCAATGAGTAAGGAAGATTGAAGAAGAATTGATGCATTTGAATTATGGTGCTGGTGAAGAATATTCAACATACCATGGACTGCCAGAAGAATGAACAAATCTGTCTTGGACAAGTATAGCCAGAATGCTTCTTAGAAGAGAAAAAGGTGAGACTTTGTGTCATGTGCTTTGGACATATTATCAGCAAGGACTAGTCCCTGGAGAACAACATCATTCTTGGTGAAATAGAGAATTAGCAAAAAAGTAGAATACCCTGAATGAAATGGGTTGACTCAATAGCTACAACCATGGGCTCAAACACAGCGATGAATGTGAGGGTGGTACAGGACTGGACAGTATTTGTTCTATTGCACACAAAGTTGATATGGGTTGAAACTGACTCAACAGCACCTAACAACAGCAGCCTCTTTGACATAAATACAGCCTGTTAACAGCCATTGAATTGTGATCCTGTAAAGGTAACAGAGTATCTTCCCCCACCTCCGCATTATATTCAATGTGGGCTGGCCTTCTGACTTTCTTTGACAACTAAACAAAACAGGAGTGATGGGTGTGTTTTGAGCGTAAGCTTCAATATACTTTGAAGTTTCTGTGTTTGCTTTCTTGAAACAAAGCCACTGTCTGACTAAGACTGAGTTACCCTCTGTGAGACCACCTGAAAGGAAACACAACTGTCTTAGCTACAGCCCCAAATATGAAAATGTGGCTATCCCAGACCATCCAGTCTCACTAAACCATCCCAGATCAGAAGAACTCATCAGGCCATTTATAAAACTGTGAAAAATAATGAATGTTGTTTTAATTCCCTAAATTTTGGGTAATTTGTTATGCAACAAAAGCTAACTCATACCAAAGGTATCATGGAATGAGGGAAAACAGGCAGGTAAAATGAGTTAGGAGCCTATGCAGGTGACTGAATTTTATTGCTTCCTCTCTCTCCTCTCTCTTCCTTCCCTTCCTTCTCTTTCACTTTGTGTGTGTGTGTGTGTGTGTGTGTGTCATTTATTTTCCTTAAGAGTTTTTAAAAACTCTCACTGCTGTAGAGTTGGTTCTAACTCATGGCGACCCCTTTTTGGGTTTCTGCGACAATAACTCTAGGGAAGCAGATTGCCCAATCGTCCTTCTGAGGAGTGGCTGGTGGATTTGAACTGCCAGCCTTCTGATTAACAGTCAAATACCTTAGGGGATAAATAAACATTTCAACATACTTTCTCTATTTTGACACCTATTTGCTCTTCCCTGGAGCTATGGTGGTGTGCCTAAAGCATCTGACTGCTAACCAGAAGGCTGGCAGTTCAAACCAAACCCACCAGCCACTCCTCGGAAAGAAGATGGGGCAATCTATTTCCGTAGTGATACTGCCTGGGAAACCCAAGGAGGGGTTGCTATAAGTCTGATTTGACTCGGTAGCTGTGGGTTTTTGGGTTTGCACTTTCTACCAGGTGAACCAATACCAACATCAACATGCCCACTTCTCCCACTCAAAGTGGCTTTCTCAAGTAGTACTTTCAAGGGTGGAAGCAATTTAATTCTCATTTATTCCTTATTAGAAACTACTCTAATTCCTTATTCCTTATTAGAAATGAATCTGATTTCTGATATTGTTGTTGTTGTTGTTGTTATGTGCCATCGAGTCAGACCCAACTCATAGCGACCCCTCCTTGGGTTTCCAAGGCAGTATCACTATGGAAGTAGATTGCCCCATCTTCCTTCCAAGGAGTGGCTGGTGGGTTTGAACCCCCAGCCTTCTGGTTAGCAGTCAAGTGCCTTAGGCACTACGCTCCCAATCAGTATTTATGGAAGGATGGGATAAACTCATTTGTGGCAAGATATTAATTGCTGATAAATTTTATATCTTTATTTTATCAGTAGTCTTTAGCTGACTAGGTTGACAGAATCTATAGTTCTTATTACCATATTGATTTTGATTCTAATCCTGACTACTCCTTGTCCCACCCAACTCCCTTAGCTGAATGGTTTTGGACAAGATGATTAAACTCCATTAATCTAAATGTTCTTATTCTTTAAAGTGGGATTATTACCTACATTTCAGGTGTTTATGAAAATTAAATATGTTGAAGTATATCAAGTTCTTTGTACCTATTAAAATAAACACAAAGCAAAACCCACTGTTGTTGAGTTGATTCAGACTCATAGTGACCCTATTGGACAGAGTAGAATTGTCCTATATGCTTCCCAAGGCTGTAAATCTTTATGGAAAAAGAGTGTTTCATCTTTCTCCTACAGAGTGGCTGATGAGTTCAACTGCTGATCTTTTGGTTAAAAAAATAAAACCAAACTCACTGCCATAGAGTCGGATCTGACTCATTGCAACCCCTCCTTGGGTTTCCAAGGCGGTATCTCTAGGGAAGTAGATTGCCCAGTCTTCCTTCTGAGGAGTGGCTGGTGGGTTTGAACTGTCAGCCCTCTGGTTAGCAGTCAAATGTCTTAGTCACTATACCATTTTGGTTAGCAGACAAATATTTTAATGAGTGAGCTGCCAGAGCTCCTATTGTCACCTAATAGGTGGTCATAAATATTATCAAATTGCTTTCCAGTCACATTCTTGTAATGGTCTGCATAATGTCTGCTTTTGCTAATTAGATTGCGAGGCTCCCCAGATTCTGATGAGGTTCTTTATTTCTGCATCCCGAGTATTTAACACAATTTCTCACAGTAAGTTATCAATATATTTTGATTGAAAGCTCAAAATGGTGAACTTTCAAACATATTCTGAAAATACTTTATGGTTGGTTAGGTGCTTATGTTTACTATTGAAATGGGGTAAAATATCAATGAAGATGTTGTCTGATTAAAGTCAAAATCATTTCATCATCACTGGCACTCTCCTAAACAAAGATCATCTATTTATGTTTTTGTGTTTACACAGCCCACTTACTACTAAAAGTTTGTAGGGACATAATGGTTTGCAATTTAATTAAAGCATTCAGGACCAAGGAATCAGACTGCCTGGACTTTAATCCAGGATTTGCCACACATTAGCTCCAGGATACTGAGCACATTTTCCTTATACATTAAATTTGTACTACTCTAAAATGAGAAGTATGGAAATATTGATTGAAATAAATCAATTAAAATCAATTAGCACAACACCTGACACACAATGGATGGTGAATAAAGAATATTTATTCTAGAATAAGGATATGACCTAAAGACCTGGATAATTCCTCAAACAAAATCACTTCTAATGTATCTAGACTTGGAGGTAGTGTGTGTGTGTGGGGGGGGGGATAGATAGATTTGGGAAACTAAAAAGGAAGACTTTTTCCAAGTCATGGAAGTTAGAAGCAAATGTCAAACCCATACAACTGGCTGATCATAGTGAGAGGAGACAGACACAGTTGGTTTTCCATCTGTGAGATTAGACAGATCCAAGTGCAGGGTTATATACAGATGCTTATTGTAAAGAAACAATGCTGAAGGAATTCTTGGTCCAGAGTATTCTCAAATTGTAGGCATATGATATATAATAAATGAAGTTTGAGACATACCACTTAAATGGCAAGTTCTAATGTCAACTCAGAGTCATGTTCAAGCTTCAATGAGAACCTACAAATCTTTTCTTTTTTTAAATTCCACATTCAACAAGTCACAAGAACATGTTGATACAGATGCCTATTTTTAATCTAAATTGTTGTTCATAAGAGTCCTCTAGGTTCTATCAACTCATTAAATGCTTAGGTCTCATAAAATAGCCAAGAAAGGAATAATCACAATATTAACCTCTACTAACCTGAACATATGGAATTTAGATCAGTGAGAAACCCACACACAAAAAAAAAATATAATGACTTGCTCACAGTAAAGTACAGATTAGCCTGTGGTTTAACTTTTGCAATGACAAAACAACATATAGACATGATAGCAAAAGTATAGTTTGAGCTTAAGAATCCTACTGTTCCTTTATCTAAATGATTCATTACAGGTTTTGCTGTTTATAATAATGTGTTAAGATAGTGGATTCATTTTAAGAAAAAGTTGCATGAGAATGAAATTAATTGGTGATTATTTATAAATATCTTCACAATAGCATTCATTTACATAATGAAATGATTGCTCAATTAATGTGTGTTTTGATTTAACAAAATTAATCTATGCTAAATTTTTCCATAAATATATTACCAAAATACATAATATATTCAAATGTAAGAAGGCTTCAGGAAGCCTATTATCTATTAGGAATCAATTAGGGAACTTGCCATTTAGGCAGTATGTTTCAAACTTCATTTATTATACATCGCATGCCTTCAATTTGGGAATAATCTGGACCAAGAATTCCTTCAGCATTGTTTCTTTGCAACAAGCATCTGTATATAACCCAACACATGGATTTATGACCTGAAGTAAAGTAAAAGAAGTCCACAATAGCCAAAATAAGATTTTGAGTATGTCCCACCTGGATTTAGAGGCCATCTGAGGAGTAGATTTGATGCATTGAATACCAGTGACTGAAGACCAGGCAAGTTGAGGGAGGAAATCAAGAATGTCATACATGAAGAAAGAAAAGGATCTCATCAGATTTCATCTGACTAGCATTTCTGGTCATTATTGAGTTTTTGGATTTTGTTCCACATTTTTCCTCCCACTCTATCCAGGATCTCCAGATTTTATCCTTTCATGAGTGATTGGCATTGGTACCTGGGCACCATCTAGGTCTTCTGGTCTCAAGGGCCATCATGTCCTATGGCTGATTGTTTCCAATTACCCTCGTTTGTTTGTTTGTTTGTTTTGTTTTGTTTTTTGCATTCTTTTTTGCTTCCGATGCTTCCGACACTAGGAGACCATTAGCTGCACCTTAGGTGGCTGCTTGAAAGACTCCAGTCGCTACTCACAAATGTAGGATGAGGAAAAAGGCTTTTATTTGTTTTGTTGTGCCAATTGAGTATGGTGTCACCCAGTACTATGGTCCTGACACAGTAGATCTATTGGATCTTTCTCCCACAGTGTCTGGGTGTCTGTGGAATTACTCTGTGTCTGTCTTGTATTGTTTCTATAAGGATTTCAGGTATTCTGTATCACTGGTGTCTGTGCAAGATTAGCCTCAGCTGAATATATCCTAAGTCTAGATTATACCCCTATTCACTGACCCACATCTGATCCTCTCAGGTGTTTATGTGTTTGTCTTTAGCCTGGTGTTTGGTGTTAATGGCAATTCAGTATTGTGGACACATTGTTGGTGTTAGCATCTGTCACCTATCTTTTATGTGCACAATTCGGTGAAATCTGATGAGACCCCAATACTATGGCTCTGGAATACATTCTGCACCTGGGATAAAATGCACCATCAGGGGCTGGGTCTCAGCCCAATAGTTAACAAGATGTACATGCAGAACACTCAACCCAGGATGATGCACTCACATAGTCTATGGTAATACATCCTTTAGAGCAATAGACCACGGGGCTCCAGAGGACCAATATTCAAACTGAGGAAATGCAGGACAAACAGGAGTGCATAAATATGAGGGGAACCGGGGGAGGGTTATAGGGTAGGTAGGGGAAGAGACTGGGTTAGGGTTGGACATGGTAAATGGGGAGTGAAATCAAATGTACATATAACGTTTAATGTAGAACAAGCTTTTAAAATAGAAAGAAAGCAAGAAAAAGTCATTAAAAGGACAGGAAATAAAGAACAGACCAAAATGAATGTCAGAAGAGACTCTGAAACTTTTTCTTGAATGGAGAGAAGCTAAAGCACATGGACATGACAAAGTAAGAGAGGTGAACAGAAGATTTCACAGGTGGCTCCAGAAGACAAATGAAATATACAACAACCTAGAGTTAGGATACCAAAAGGGAAGAACACACTCAGCATTTCTCAAGTTGAAAGAACTGAAGAAGAAATTCAAGCCTGAAGTTGAAATAAGGAAGGATTTTGTGGGTGAAATATTGAACAATACAGGAGACATCAAAGAAGATGGATGGAAGATATATACAGAGTCACTATACCAAAAAGAACTGGTTGACATTCAACCATTTCAGGAGGTAGGATATGATAATTACTGATGCTACTGATGGAAGTAATCCAAGGTACACTGAAAGAATTGGTGAAAAACAAGTGTCCAGACAGAATAATCATTAAGATGTTTCAACAAATGGATGCAACAGTGCTCACCTGTGTATGCCAAGAAATTTAGAAGATAGCTACTTAGCCTCCCAATTGGAAGAGATCTATATTTGTGCCCATTCCAAGGAAAGGTGATAGAATAGAAAGTGGAAATTATCAAACAATATCATTAATATCAGGAGCTCTGGTAGCATAGTGCCTAAGGTACTTGATTGCTAACCAGAAGGCTGGTGGTTCAAACCCACCAGCCACTCCTTGGAAGGAAGGTTGGGCACTTCTGTAGTGATACTGCCTCAGAGACCCAAAGAGGGGTCGCTTTGAGTCTGGTCTGACTCGACAGAACATAACAACAGCAACACCATCATTAATATTACATGCAAGTAAAATTATGCTGAAAAAATTCAAAAATGGTTACAGTAGTACATGGACAGGGAACTCCCAGAAATTAAAGGTGGATTCAGAAGAGGCTATGAAATGAGGGATATCATTGCTTCGTGGCTGAAAACAAAGAATACCAGAAAGATATGTACCTGTGTTTCAATGATTATGCAAAGGCATTCAACAAATTATGCCTTTTGACATTTGCATGGATCACAACAAATTATGGATAAGCAAAGAATGGGAATTCCAGAACATTTAATTATGCTAATGAGGCAAATGCACATAGACAAAGAGGCAATAATTCAAACAGAACAAGGGGATACTGCATAGTTTAAAATCAAGAAATGTGTGTCAAGGTTGTATTCTTTCCTCATACTTATTCAATCTGTATGCTAAGAAAATAATCTGAGAGGCTGGACTATATGAAGAAGAACATGGCATCAGTATTGGAGGAAAATTCATCAACAACCTGTGATATGCAGATGACACAACCTTTCTGGTTGAAAGTGAAGAAGACTTGAAGCACTTACTGATGAAGATCAGAGACTACAGTCTTCAGTAAGGATTGCACCTCAACATAAAACAAAAATACTTACATCTGAACTTATAAGCAACATCACGAGAAATAGATAAAAGATTTAAGTTGTCATAGAATTCATTTTACTTAAATCCACAATCAATAACCATGGAAGCAGAAGTCAAGAAATCAAAACAAGTGTTGCACTGGGCAAATTTGCTGCAAAAGACCTCTTTCACGTGTTAAAAAGCAAAGATGTCATTTTGAAGACTAAACTGTGGCTGAACCAAAGGCATGGTCTTTCAATAGCTATGTGCATGTGAAAGCTATACAATGAATAAAGAAGGACAAAGAAGAATTGAATTTGAATTTTGAATTGTGGTGCTGGAAAAGAATGTTCAATGTACTATGGACCATAAAAAGAATGAACAAATGTGTCTTGGTAGAGTATAGCCAGAATGCTCCTTAGAAGTGACTATGGCAAGGCTTCACCTCTCATACTTGGAGGGACCGGTCCCTGGAGAAAGACATCAAGCTTGGTAAAGTAAATGATAAGTGAAAAAGAGGAAGACCCTCAACTAGAAGGATTGACACAGTTGCTGTAATGATGGGCTCAAGCATAGCAAGGATTGCGAGTGTGGTGCCAGACCAGGCAGTGTTTCATTTTATTGTACACAATGTTGCTATGAGTCAAAAACAACTGGATAGCACCTAACTACTACTACTATTACATCCAATAATGTATTTATAAGAGCATCCAAACAAAATAATAATGGAGAAAATTTTCATGTGACTGTGTGCTGAGGAACAATGCTTCAGATTCCATTTCTGATGAGGTTGACAGAAAAGGGCAGAGAATAGTTGTGTCTATGTTGCAATATATATAACTTTTTAACTATACAGTCTATTTTGCCCAGGGCAGTCATGTTTTATGCCTATTGCTATGTCATTTGTCTGGAATTATTAAATTTTAACCAAGTAGAATTCTTTAGAGTTGCATTAAAATAAACCCACATGGCTTTGATATATCTTCACTTTATACTTACAATTTCTTTCCGGGTTTGTAGAGTACTATATAAATAGTGCAAGGAGCAGAGTTCTTGCTTTTACATGAGGTTAAATTTGAAAGGCCAACAGCATAAACAGTCTCATCTTTCCTGAATATTTTCTGATGCCACAAATTAGCACTTCTCTTTCAAGAACAGCATTTAGGGTGCTTGTTGATGAGATAAAGTCAGACCAACCTACTAGCATTTTATGATTTTGGTGATAGTGGAGTAAGATTTTAGTACTGCTTCTGGGATGGTGAACTTGTCAGCAGTCAGTTATGCTGGGGCCCATTGCAAGGCCTGAGAAAAACACAGCTGGTAGGGAGAGTGGGAAGTGTGGGAAATTACAGATATAATATATGTGTATATTGTTTATGTATAAGAAATAACAAATCAGAAGTCTTGTTATAGAGCGTATAGAGAATGGTATGACAGTTTTTATTGTCACATAAGCCTGAAAAAAAAAAGAACTGTTCAAGTCAATGTAAACTTTTAAGATTTTTATCTTTCTCCCCAAATAAATCAAAATACAGTGCCTGTATTGGGTGAAGTGTTCATGAACATAAAAGCCATAAAATTAAGGAAGCAAGAGGAACTCTACCCAAAGACACAAAGTCATTCTATTTTAAGTGATATTATTTTGTTTAAAAATGAATTCTGAGCTAGTAACTTGAATACACAGAGGCCAGAAATCTAAACACACTAAAATAATTTAAAATCAATCCATATAGAAGACCTAACATCGCTCACAGTTGTTTCCAAAATTTAAACATCAATAGAGATAAAGCTAAGCAGAAGGTTGGCAGTTCAAACCCACCAGTCACTCCAAGGGAGGAAGACTGGGCAATCTACTTCTGTAAAGATTTACTGCCCCAGAAACCCAAAGGGGGTCGCTAGGAGTCCAAAGAAACTCGATGGCATTGAGTTTTGGTTTTTTTTTTTGAGTTGGTTTGGGGATAAAGGTAGAATATTTTGTAATTTCAACTAGAACTTTGGACAACTGAACCACACATAGCATCCACATAACCATATTCTGCACTGAAAGCATGCTGTGCTCTATGCTAAGAATCATATTTTTTAAAAGAAACAAAAAGTCAAACTTTTCTAGAGGTGGGAAAATCGAAGTCTGTTATGCAAAGAACTAAGTGCATGCCTACTACAATTGAGTTGACTCTGACTCATAGTGACCCTATAGGAAAGGATAGAACTGCTCCACATGGTTTTTCAAGGCTGCAATCTTATTGAAGCAGACTGCTACATCTTTCTCCCCATGGAGTGACGGGTGGGTTTGGACCACCAGTCTTTCAGTTAGCAGCCAAATGCTTTAACCACTGTACCTGGAGAAAACACTAGTGGCATAGAATAACTGGGGAAAAACGGACCTCGATTAAAAATCCAACAACCCATTCTAAAATGCAACATGAAGAGCTTTGCTTTTTATTTGAATCATTTGTCCATTCGGTATTTTTTTTTTTTTTTTTTTTTTTATTGAGCACAGAACAAGTGGTAGGCAGTGTTTAGAGGCCTAAATATAAAATGGTGACTAAGCCTGACGGACTCCAGGCTTTCACGGAACTTACAATCTACTAAGAAAAGAATTTGAAGAGGTAATCATTGAATAAACTTCACTCATATTGAGTTAAGTGCTATAAATTATGTAAAACAGTTATTTTTACATAGAGGAATTAATTTTGGGGACCCCATTTTATACCATGTTGTCAAGGTAAGTCTTGCTGAGGACGTGGTATTGGGCTGAGACCTGAATGGAAAGACAGAGCTTGTAATACAAGGAAAAGCATATGAGCGAAAAACATTTCAGGCAGGGAGCTTAACTAGTCCAATACCCCTGAGAAGGTTATCAGTTGGTTTCTCAGTTAACTATTGCCTATTGCTGCCATAATAATTATACACACACATACACACACACACACACACCACAAGTGGGTAGTTTTAAATGACATAAATTTATTTTCTCACAGTTCATGAGGTGGGACATCCTGTGGTTCTAAGCATCAGTAACCTCAGAGTGCCTTGGAGTTCCTTGGTGTCTGTCTTTCCCTCGTATGTATCTCTGTAATTTTTCTATTCTTTTTCTAACTCAGAATTGATTAGGTTTAGGGCTCACCCTACTATGATATGACCTCATTAATGCAACAAAAGAAAAATACTATTTTCAAAAAGGATCATACTTACAGATACCAAAACACCAGCTGCTCTCCAGTTTATTCCAGCTCATAATGACCCCATGTGGGCAGAGCAGAACTGTACTCCACAGGGTTTTCAAAGGCAGATTTGATGACCTGTTCATTTTCGTTTCTTATTAGTATGTAAGTTCCTTGGAAGAAAGTCATCAGACCTTTGATTAGGATTTAATTTTCTTTTTTTTTGGGGGGGGGATATAATTCAATCTTTAACAACTGGATAAATTAGGAACAATTTATCTATTAAGACATGATTTGGGTCTTTGGGTAATAAAAAACATAAACCAAGAGAAAAGGAATTTTTTCCTTTTTTTATCTTTTTCCTGTATGTTCCTCCCTCTTGCTAAAATGTCTACTCCAGAAATTTTCCAATAGCCCATGTGAAAGTGTAAGTGACTGTGGTAACTCTAAGAGGAGACATTGCTAAAGTAATAGATATTAAACTTGATGGACTGAACTCAGATACATAATGAAGAGTCCCTACTGCCACACACCCATAGCTGCCAGCCTTCATGTAGTACTTCAGCTGTAGCATTGGCTTAGTCTCATCACTGTGTGAGTATTCTTTACAAAGAGATACAGGGTTGTTTATGCAGGGGAGTAAAAACACCTGGTTCTATATTACTAATAATAGCCAAATTTGGACTATAGAGCAGAATTTTAAATAGACAGATTTTGCTCAACCTTTCTAAAAAGAAGTTTTCAACATTGAAAACAAATTGTCTTGCACAATAGTAAGATTGTGTCTGTCACTGGAGGCATTAAAGCCAAGGCTGGTTATTTTGGACTTGTAGGTGATGTTGCATAAAATATTATTTTCCTGGGAGGAAAGTTGTTTTAAATGGTTTCTATAGCCCTGTCCATCTCTAAGATTCAGAGAGACTATTATTAAGTAATTTGTTGCAAAAAACTATTAGTTACCTTAGAGAGAAAACAGAGATTCTCTTAGATGTCTGGAATGGAATGCTGCTGCATTATAAATCCAGTCCATTTTTACCAATAATAAAGAAAATGATGTTGGTTGGTTTGGAGGGCTTAAGATGCCTGCATCACCAGGTTTAAGTCTTGGTTACGTTTTGCATGCCCCACTGCTTCTACCCCAAACTGTGAGCATTATAGCCATGACAATGCATTGCAGTTAGATTCAGTATGCACTTTAATAATAAGTTGCTTGTAATGCTCCTTCACCACCTGAAATGAGATTCATAGACTATCCTATTATCATAGGATAATTCATATATTTATCCTACCTACATATATAATCTCAAAACAATTAAACAATGGCATGATTATGCTCAAAGAAGAAAATATAACTAATCTATAATATAAAAATAGGCATTTCAATATGTAAATGCATGGCAGAGCAACACTAGAAGATATAGGCAAATGTATGTCCTGCATGTAAAATGACCATGAACATGATGCTAGCATATGCAGACAAATTCATATTAGTGATTCATAATGCATAAGCATAATTGCCATTGGTGACATGATTTTCTATAATGATGAACAATTCTTGGTAAATTCCCAAGCAAAACAAACTACAATCTTACTTCAACTAGCATCGTAGTTCTACACCTAGAAAGTTCAGTGTATTTTGCATTAATAACAATAACAACAAAAATGTTTTGTATTTACATGCAGTGTAATTAGCTTCTGAGTTCAGATAATTATAAACATTATTTTGGGTGATATTCAAAAGTCATTCAGGAAAAGAGAACAATTGTTTTTTTGTTACTAGAACAAATATTGTGAAACATCTGGCATATGTGACATCCATCCACTAAATGCACCCCTCTCCATGATTATTTTGTAAACCTAAACAAAGGGCCACAAGTTTCCAAAATAGTCCCTAGGGGAAGTACTAACTCTTGTGAGTGCTGATGTCAGATTAGGGCAGCCACAAGAGCTTATTGCTATTTTCCTTAGCTACCGAAGGCTGCCACAGTCAACTGATACCTTTTCAGGTGTCCTTGATTTGACTCCAAATTACGGCAGCTACATGTATATCAGAGTAGAACTTTGCTCCACAAGGCTTTCAATAGCTGATTTGTCCAAAGTGGACCTTTTTTCCAAGGTGTCTCTGAGTGCACTCAAACGTCCAACCTTTGCATTAATTGCCAAGCATGTTAATCGCTTGTACCACCCAGGGACTCCTAGGCAGGACTGACTTTCCCTATCTCTGTTAAGGTTCCAGTGTAACAAAGTCAAAGTGAACCTAGAAAGTTTTGCATTGAGTGAACTGGCTCACATGTCTTAACTATGAATCCAGACAGTTAGAGATGGCTTATATTTGAAATCAGAAAAGGAGGGTTCATGTCCCTTTCAGAACCACCTGGCAAATTATGTATTTGTGTGGGCCAGTTAGGTGTTTGGGTGGTTGTTTTAGAGCTAAAAAGTAGGCTTATTATCCAGCTTCCAGTTGATTTAATTTGGAAATCTTGTTTCATACTAAACCTTACCACAGGGAATCATTTATCTCCATTGATACTGTAAAGACTATATGATTTACTAATTTCAAAATTATCAAATGTCATTTTCCTTAGTGGAAGCATAATTATAGGTGCATTAGATAAAGTCAGTGCCTGGAAGAATGGTGGGGAAAATGAGAATGGCTGGAAAATATAGAGAAAGATTCATTTTGTCAACATCTAATTCACAAAAGAGCTCCAGAATTAAAGGCCTGCTACTGTATCTCTCATCTCAACACAGACTTTTTTTTTTTTTTTCAAACTGATAAATCCTGAAAATATTTTATTTCACTCTAAATTTTCCCTGTTCAAAAACCAAATTTTCTAGATATGCACAGATGAGATACAACACCAATGAATGCATGCCAAAGCTCTCATTTTTCAACATCTCTGGATAAATTTCTTTCTCACTCCACCCACACAGAAAGAGGAAATATAATCAGAAATTATTTTTGCAGCATTGGAGAGAAAATTACTTGTAAAACAGTATCATTGTATGTGTGCGCTATGTGTGTGTGTGTCTGTCTGAAAGAAAGAAATGTTCCTTAAAATAAAAATATAATTGGCTCAGGACCTGGTTAAGGATAATTTATAAACTGTTAAGTTCATTAGCTGCTCACATCTGTATGGTGACTTACAGATTACAAAGCATTTTCACAAACATGATTTCTTATCATCTTCACTACAAACCTGTGAAGTAGGTAGTATTGTGTCCAAATTATAGATAAGGGAATTTAGGCTTAAAGAAATCCATAACTGGGTGGATAGGCTGTCAATGCAGGGTGGATTGTTCCCAAGAACATGTACAGGGTTGGCACACAAGGTTTCTACAAGTGCATTGGTATGTTCTATAAGAATTTCCAGGTATATAGAAGAGCTGACAAGGGACAAGGTTGTAGTCACTTATTGGCCACAGCCAGCTACCTGAGGAAGCAAGTAGTTGGACCTGTGGGCTTGGGACCATAGTTGCAGGGGACATGAAGTTCCATTGGCATAACATACTACACAAAGCATTGTTCCACATCCTACTTTGACAAGTAGCCACTAGGATCTTAAAAGCTTGCAAGTGGCCATCTAGATGCATCTAGATTCTTTACATGTCCAGAGTAAAGAAGAATGAAGAAAATCAAATATTCATGGAAAGAATTAGTCAAAGGGACCAGTATACCATGCAATCCTTAGCCTATACCACTGAGACCAGAAGAAATAGATAGTGCTGGCTACCACTGTCAACCACTTGGAAGAAGATCTATATAGGAGATCCTGGATAGATTGGGGGGGGGGGATATGGAACAAAACACAAAATCATTTGGAAAAAAAAAAAAAAAAGGACCAGGTTTGCTGGTCTTATAAAGCCTGATGGAACCACTCAGACTATGGCCCCTAGCTGCCCTACAGGTCTGGAACTTAACCCACACCTGTGGCTTCCAGCCAAACAAAAGACAGGCATATGAGGTAAACATTTATACCAGGGAAATACACTTCTTGGAGAGAAGAATCATGGGAGAATAGAAGGGCTGTGTATGCACAGGGAGACAATTCCACCCAGAGGTACCTCAGAGGAAAGTTCTGCTGATCTACTTCTGGTAAACCAGCCATTGAAAACCTTATGGAGAACATTTCTGCTCTGACACACATGGAGTTGCCATGAGTCAGAGTTCACTCAGTGGCAACCAGTTTTAAGTATGGAAAAAAAAATAAAACTCTAAGTTGTTGTTGTTATGTGCCATCAAGTCATCTCCAACTCATAGCAACCCTTCCTTGTGTTTCTGAGGCAGTATTGTCTAATCTTCCTTCTGAGGAGTGGCTGGTGGGTGTGAACTGCCAACCTTCTGGTTAGCAGTCAAGTGTCTTAGGCAAGTTGAAATTTCTGAGATACCTCGCTGGATTGTTTTGGAGACACAGATGAAGACTTCAATCTCTCCTCTTAAGGAAGGCAGCAGTAGGGTATGAATAGCCTTGTGATTTCAAATAACATTCAATGATAATGATTAGCTGAGAATGTGTATAAAGGAACCAGTTATAAAAAGTTCAACATACTCTTCACATATAATGGTTTTAAAATATAATTTTATAACAAGCCATAGCTTATATTTAAAAAAATGGAAATAGTTTCATTTGGATTTCTGCTCTGCATGTAGAAGGTGGATGCCTTTTGATGCCTTCCAAAGTATAAACATTCATACTCTGCTGGAAAAAAAAATTGATCTGTGTGTTATGTATTATAGGGAGAGCTTGAACTGTTGGATACATTGTCTGCTGGAATTACAAGGTCATGAAAAAAAGACTGTTTTAAACATGGATCACTGGATTACATGGATGATAGATGATAGGTACATAGATAGGTAGGTAAGTAGGTAGATAGATAGATAGATAGATAGATAGATAGATAGATGGATGGATGTAGATAGAGATAAATAGCTGCCATGGAGTCAAATCCAATTCATAGAGACATTATGTAGAATGAAACCCTAGTTGGTCATCACCATCCCAATCACCAGCACGTTTGAGTCCATCCTTATAGCTACTGTGCAAATGCATCTCACAAATAGGCTCTCTCACCCTCATTGGTCCTCCACTTCACAAAACAGGATATCCTCCTCCAGTTATTATTCCCTCCTGATCACATGTCAAACCAAAGTAATGAGTTGGACAGTATTCTTTTGTGATCCATACAATTTAAGATTTTCATTGGTTAATTTTTAGAAGTAGATCATCAGACCTTTCTTCCTAGTCTTTCTTAATTTGGAGCTCTGATGAAATCTGTCCACTATGAGTGATCTTAATGGTATTTGGAATACCGGTAGCATTGCTTCCAGTGTTACACGAACATATAACTGACCACAGTATGAAAAACTGACAGATGGGTGGTAGATATAGACCCTGGGGCCTTCCTGAGTCAATTTAGTGAAACTTTGATGGCAGTGAGTATATATGTATATATGTATATACATATTAGTATATAATTTAAAGAATCTTCTGTGAATCTGGATCCTGTTGGGCTGCCTACAACAGTCCGTGAGTGAACAATCCATCATTCTGCCTGGTGATCTTGGATTCATCATCCACCAAAGTCAACAGCCAGTATATTTTCTGCCAACCTTGAGCTCTCCAATCCCTACAGCTACATGAGTCAGGAAAGGATCCAGTTTGACATTTGGTCCAGATACTTGGGACTTGTCAGCTTCTATAACTGTGTGAGCTATTTTCCTGGGATAAATTTTTTCTCTCTCAATCTATATAAGCTTTACTGATTTTGCTTCTCTAGAGAACCGAGCCTAACACTATTTCCTTTTCTTGATATATTTCTCTAGCTAGTACATCCAGCAGTCAGCTGCAGGAATCCATGTGAGGAGAGAGGACCCAGGCACGCCCAAAGCAGCAGGAAGGGAGAGCGGGAGAAAAGGGATTAAAAAGCCCAGGAACCTGGACAGAGGATCAGTCAGCCACAAGGACCCAGGGAAGGGTGGTATGAGAGGTTTCCAACAGGGAGACAAACTTATCTATCAGTTTGTCGTACTGTGGTAACGTGTTGATGTGAGTTTTGGGGCTGAGCCACTGGTGTTTCAAACCCAGTGGGATACACAGCATGCACAGGTATCAGCCCAGTTCACAGACTGAGAAAGACTAGGAAGAAGGAAGAGGCCATCCACTTCTCAAAGAATTGGCCAGGGAAAACCTTATGAATAGCAAAGAAACAGTGTTTGATACATTACCTGCAACTTTATGAATAGTCAGGTTAGGTTAGAAGGCTCTCAAAATAAGACTGGGAAAGAGCTGCAAAACCTGAGTAAACCCAGCCTTACTCATGGATAAGGTAAAGCTTTCAAGACCTCCATTTGCTGATGTGGCACCACTAAAATTGTAGAGAAACAGCTACAGACATGCATTAGTCATCAGAACATGGAATGTATGAAGCATGAATCTAGGAAAATTGGAAGTTGTCAAAAATGGAATGCAATGCATAAAGGTTGATATGCTTGGCATTCGTGAGCTGAAGTGGATTGGTTTTGGCCATTTTGAATAAGACAAACGTGATCTACTATGCTGGAAATGACAGTTTGAAGAGGAATGGCGTGGCATTCATCATCACAAAGGATGTTTCAAGATCTGTCCTGAAGTACAGTGCTGTCAGTGATAGGATAATATCCATATGCCTACAAGGAAGACCCGTTAATAAGACTATTATTCAAATTTATGCCCCAACCACCAA
>NW_006922426.1:713564-716851 GCF_000298275.1 Orycteropus afer afer
GCAGTATGGATTATGTCTCAATATAAAGAAAACAAAAATCCTCACAACTGGACCAATGAGCAGCATCACAATAAATGGAGAGAAATTGAGGTTGTCAAAGAATTCATGTTGCTTGGTTCTACAATTGATGCCAATGGAAGCAGCAGTCAGGACATTAGATGACATGTGGCATTGGGAAAGTCAACCGTGAAGGAATTGTTTGAAGTGCTGAGGAGCAAGGATGTCTCCTTGAGGACTAAGGTGCGCCTGACACAAGCCATGATATTTCCATTCTCCTCACATGCATGTGAGAGGTAGACAATGAATAAGGAAGACTGAAGAAGAGTTGATGCTTTTGAGTTGTGGTGCTGGTGAAGAATGCTGAAAGTACCATGAACTGCTAAAAGAATGAACAGATCTGTCCTGGAGGAAGTGCACCCACAATGCTCCTTGAAGGTGAGAATGGCCAGACTTCGTCTCACCTATTTTGGTCATATTGTCAGAAGGGACCATTCCCTGGAGAAGGATGTCATGCTTGGTAGGATGGAGGGTTGATGAAAGAGGGGGAGGCCTTCAACGAGATGGACTGACATGGTGGCTGCGATGATGGGCTCAAGTATAGCAAGGATTGTGGAGCTGGCAGGGGATTGGGCAGTGTTTCCTTCTGCTATGCATGTGGTTTCTATGAATTGGAAATGACTCAATGGCACCTAACAACAACAACATAATATTTAAAACAATAAAAGTAGTTTTTGTGATATGTGAGAATTACATGAAGTCCAAATTCAGAGTCTATAATTGGAGTCTTATTAGAACACAACAATGCTCACTTCTTGACATCTATAGCTGATTTTTGTACTCCAAAAATCCAAACTCACTGCCATTGAGTTGAACCCAACTCATAGGGAACCTTCTTTGGGTTTCTGAGGGAGTATCACTACAGAAGTAGATTGCCCAACCTTCCTTCCGAGGAGTGGCTGGTGGGTTTGAACTGCCAGCCTTCTGTTTATCAGTAAATCCCTTAGGCACAGCAGATTTGAGTAGCTGGCACAGAGCATGCAATGTAAAGCCAAAATTACTATTTGATCCTTTTGAATAAAACGTTTACTGATCTTGACTCTAGCGTTCCCTTATAGACAGAGTCCTAACCAAAGAAAGAGAAAGAGGATAGAAAACATACACTAACCCAAAGCTTAGATAAGTTTGTATGTTGTCCTAGGGACATACCTTGCTACCTCAAAGCCCAAACTCTTACTCTTATTACTTTACATGTAAATTTTTTAATCCCTTCACTAGTGCATTCATTCATAATTCCCACATTGTTGGCATCTTTGGGGAACCAATGATGTAAAGCAAAATATGTTCTATCACATTATTTTAATTTAACATTTATTGAGCTCTAACCATGCTCTTATAATAACTTTGAGAAAACAATGAGAGATATTTAGTATGAAATATAAAATCTCAGTGTGACTCTACGTGTAATGACTATGTGCCAGCTAGTTAATAAATCTTAGGAACAATAGCACTGCTTCCAAAAACGTTTTCTATTTCAAAATGATTAATTTCTAATGGTACTCTATATCCCTTGTGCATAATGTCTCAAATCCCATAGGATAAGCAAACCAATCACCATTTTATTATGAAACAAAAATAAAATATTATAGGATTTTCTGATTACTCTGAGGAATTGAATGGCTCCTATGGGATTGCAGAGTTAATTAAAATGAGAATAGGATTGCTATACTCTATTACAGCATAATTATGCTAGGTCGCCCTTTCTTCCCCCACCCCTCCTAAAAGACTTTACAATGGAGGTCAGAAGGAGACAAACAGATTTTTTTTTTTTCCAACTTAACTTTGAATGGGATGAGTTTAGCTCTTTTTTAGGTACACATTCATCTCAATCTAAGTCTTGGTAATTTAGAATTCCTTAGAGAATGCCATCTAATGTACAAGGACATAAAAGATTTAGAAAGAAATTATAATGAATGACTTGTAATCAAAGTTGCTCTAAGTACTCTATGGTATGTTTAAGTCTGTTTTGTTACCATGTATAATGAGCTTAGACAAGTCCATAACAATGATAAAGAAAACAGAAAACAGTAAAGAAAGTAGCAGAGACATCATGATTTTGATGTACAAGGCTAGGCACCTAAATAGGACTCTTTACTTAAAACAATATTCTTAATATTGGACTTAAGTTGTCTTTCTAGCATTTGTAATTATCTCTCTACACACATGCTACATCCTTAATGCTAAAAAGAAAAAGAAGGCTTTCATTGAGGTGGTACCTTATTCTACGATAGGAGCTTTGGTAGAGCAGTGGTTAAGGCATTTATCCAAAAGGTCAGTGGTTTGAACCCACCAGCCACACCACAGGAGAAAGGCAATGCATTCCGCCCTCATAAAGATTTACAGCCTAGGAAATCTTTTGGGGCAGATCTACTCTGTAGGGTAGCTATGAGTCAGAATGGACTCAGTGGCAATAGGTGTGATTTCTTATTACTCTAAGATAAAAAGTGATAAGGGTTCTACATCCTCCCTGAGCTATACTCTAAATTACAGATAGTAAAATCTCTTTATTCTACTGGTATAAATTAGGTAGAATAATCTGGCTTCAGTAAAGAGGGATTTTGATGTTAACAGGAAGTACTACACTGTATCCACTGTCACTGGAAGAACTCTGGAGTTTCTGAGTGAAGAAAACTTACCCTACATTACATGTAATCTCATTTATTACCTAGGGTAAATTATCGAAATTATCCTTATTTTTCCAATGGGACATCTGGGGTTCTGAGAGATCAAATAACTTCTCCAAGAACACACAGTGATTTGTGGAAGACACAGGATTTGTCTTTGTCTCATCATGTTGCTTCTGATGTGATGGGCACTCATTCTCCCACACCTGTGTCACCCCTACCCTACACATCTGTTCTTTCTAGAAACCATAATACAGTTGTTGTTGTTGTTGTTGTTGTTAAGTGCCGTCGAGTCGTTTCCGACTCATAGCGACCCCACGCACAGCAGAATGAAACACTGCCCGATCCCACGCCAGCCCCACAATCCCTGCTATACTTGAGCTCATCATTGCAGCCACCGTATCAATCCATCTCGTTGAAGGCTTCCACCTCTTTCGTCGACCCTCCACCCTAGCATGACATCCTTCTCCAGGGAATGGTCCCTTCTTACAACATGACCAAAATAGGTGAGATGAAGTCTGGACATTCTTGCTTCCAAGGAGCATTCTGGCTGCACTTCCTCCAGGACAGATCTGTTAGTTCTTTTAGCAGTCCATGGTACTTTCA
>NW_006922426.1:717971-726324 GCF_000298275.1 Orycteropus afer afer
GCCAGTTCTTTCATTGCAGCTTTGACTTCTTCCTTCATTACCATTGGTTCTAGATCATATGCCACTTCCTGAAATAGATGAAGATGGATCAGTTCTTTTTGGTACACTGACTCTGTGTATTCCTGCCATGTTCTCTTGATGTTTCCTGCATCATTCAATATTTTGCCCATAGAATATCTCAGTAGAGCAAGGCTTTTGCATGGAACTGGCTATAGCTATACAACTCTCAGATCTATTACTTCAAAAAGATTATGCTCAAACTTTGTGCCAGAGGAAATATTTTTAGCCCTAGGTATCAGAAAAATGGTATCCAACTAAGTCAAATAATGAAGGCAATTTATTGTGCACATATAATTACTGTGGGGGCTCTGGTGATGTAGTGGTTAAAAGCTTCATTTGCTAACCAAAAGATCAGTGGTTCAAACCCACCAGCCACTCTACAAGAGAAAGATGAGACAGCCTGCATCTGTAAAGATTTACAGCATTGGAAACCCAACGGGGATCTATATGAGTCGGAATTAACTTGATGGCAGAGAGTTTGGTTTGTTTGATAATTTGTATACGGATTCACTTCAGGTAAGCCTTGACTACATCGTTCAATAATGTCACTAAGGACCTGATTGTCTTTATTTCTCTTGTTCACCTTCTACAATGCCCATTTCATCCCAAACATTGATCCTTTCAAGATCCCAAGAAGGCAAACAGAGTTATTCATGAATACATACTTTGTCTTTTACACTAATAGAAAAGGAAGGAACTTCTTTCCAACAATGTTTACAAATCTCTTGTGATTCATTTATATCCAATGATCGTATGTTGCATGTTCATCCTTGATTTGATTATTGTCTCCGGGGGATGTGATGTTCTGATTGCATTAGCTTTGATCAAATGTCCCAGCCCTCAAGGTGTTGAAGAAAATAATTTCCTGGAAACCACATCAACTCCCAAATGGAAATTAGTCAATTCTGAGAATTAAAATGGGAAATGGTTGTTGGGGAGGTGTAGCAATCAAAATAGATTAGATTATAATTTTTGAAACAAATGGCCCTCCACTTTTTAGTATACTAAAATAACAGATGTTCATTTCTTGCTAATCGTCATGTCCCTCCTAGCTAGCTAGAAGTTCTGGTTTATGACCTCATTGTTCTCACTCTCAGACCCAAGTTGACATACAGCCACTCTCTGGAATATTTCAAGATAGGCTGAGAAAGGAAAAAGGAAAGAATGAGAAAGTATGCCTTCACTTTTAAGACTTTCACATTACTTTTGACTGCAGTTCATTGGCAGAAGCAACTCAACTCACATGGACACATCTAACTTCAAAGAGGAGTCCCTGGGTGACACAACCAGTTAATGGACTCTGCTATTCAATGAAATGTTGAAGGTTCAAGTCCACCCAAAGGTACCTCAGAAGAAAGGCCTGGTGATCTACTTCTGAAACTTTAGCCACCAAAAGCCTTATGGAGTACTGTTGTACTCTGACACACATGGGGCCACCATGAGTAAGAGTCGACTCCATGGCAGCTGGTTTGTTTTAACTTCAAAAGGAGTGGGAAACTGTGATGCTCCCATCTACCTGAAAGGGGAGAGATAGAACAACAGTTAGGCTTGTTTGTGAGAAACCCTCATAAGTGTTCTTGGAAATAACAGCCATCATTCCTATCCTGAGTTACAGAGAGATGTACTCAGTTCAATTATCACCAAAGGATTTTGGAGGATAATATTATAATACTTGAAGAATACAGACTCTCTAACTCTCTAACTAGAGAAGAGGAAGACTTACTCTCAGATGCTTACTGAATTATTACCCTCTGCATTAATATTTTCAATGTGTGTGTGTATATATCTATATGTATATCTATAACTATGGCTAGGAGTGATCACTTCTATGATCAGGTAATAAATTAAAGTACCTGACTGGCATTCCTTTAGAACACACAGGCATTCCACTTACTCAAGAGCTAATGGGAGAGATAAGATTAAAAGAAAGTAGGGGATAATTTTGAATTTAACTTGAAAGCACCAGGGATACTAAGATTTAAGAAGCTTATTTAGATGTTATCAGAATGCATTGGCTCAGATCTTTTTTTTTTTTTTTTTTTTTCTTTCTTTTTTCCCTATTCTGACACACACACACACACACACACAAAAGCAAAAAGAAAGAAAGAAAAGCCTATTGTGAAACCCTGGCCCCAAACAACCTCAGCTCTGTAATTCTGATTTCAAGTCAATCTTGAGAAACCAGTGAAAAAGTAAACATAAATGAGAAACAGAATTGTCTCATAGAAAAGAGAAGCTCTGGGCCACAGCCCAACAAAGAGAAGCATCTAATGAAATAAGCAAGAAAGAAAGAAAATCAAACCTAATCCAAGCTTCCTTCAGACAATAAGAAATAATGTCTAGTTTTAAAAAAAATTCTTTATTTTCAATTTTCATATTTCTTCTAGTAAAGGGAAATGAGGATCTTAATGACTGTGGGAAACCTCATCATTGAGTGATGTCATACAATTATGTGAAATGGAAATGAAATGATCAGAGAATCTTCCCAGGTGCATATGTTATATTCTGAATCTTAAGAAGTTTGATCATCTACTCTAAGATTCTGCTTTAATAATATCTATCCACTGCAACCACTTTACCTAGACTAGAAAAAAAAATACTGTCTTGTTTTGAAGAATTTAAAAATGCATATTTCTTATCTTCATGCAGCAAATATGTATTGTATGCCAAATAGGCTCTGAGATTCCTCTAAGAGCTGGTAACTGAGAGAAGAACGGTGCAGATACCAGTATACTTTTCTAAGCTCTTTCTTATGTAGGCAAGGGTTCCAGGGCTTTGACTTGGGCTTTTGTCCCATGGTTTGGGACCTTGCATACAATGGGGAAATGCTGGATTTTGATTGTGGGATTTGGACTAATGGTATTCCCAAAGTCATCTTTCAAGGTCAACAGAAATGTTGAAACCACAGAAAGCCTTGAAACAGAGCAAAAACATTAAAATTCCAAAGGTGCTTGATGTCAAAATGTTCAAACAAAATCCAGTGGTGCAAAAGAATAAAAACGTCTATTGATTGCACACAGTTTTATGTACTTTAATGTTATAAATCATTCTACCTCCGAAGAATGTCAAGAAGGAGGTGCTTTATAAATCCTTCTTATCACAGCAGAAAAGAGAAGCCCAGGGATACAGAAATCACGTAACTTACTCAAGATAGCATCCATTTGGTGTAAGTCCAGAGTCTGTGCTCTTAACCCCTTGCCCATGACGCCATCAACAAAAGTAAAATGAAGCTACCAAGTTCATTTCCCATTTCCAATGGCAAGAATCTATTGAGCATGGAGAGACTTCTGAAGGAATTAGAACATAAACCAGGCTTTCCTTTATGTAGAGTTTGTAGCAATGCACCTGCACAGGAAAATAAATAATTTCTTTCTGGAAAGACATTTGTTTAATCTGGAAGCATTGGAGGTTAACCTAAACTGTGAGCATATCACACTAGTTCCATCAACTTTGATGATGTCATTCTTCAATAGCACAGACTAAGTGTCCTATTCATCTTGACAAAGCTTGGAGCAGAAAGGGAATAAATGATGGTAGAATATGTGGATATATAAATGAATCAAGTATAAATGATACAGTAAAAAAAAAAAAAAAAAAAAAAAACCTCACTGCCGTTGAGTCGATTCAACTCATGGCAACCGGGGCAGTATCTCTACGGAAGTAGGTTGCCCAACCTTCCTTCCAAGGAGTGGCTGGTGGGTTTGAACTACCATCTTTCTGGTTAGCAGTCAAGTGCCTTAGGCACTACACCACCAGAGCTCCCTATATGACATGTGGTATACCTTATTATTATTATTATTTTGTAAATTCTATTTTATTAGCAATTATTTATGTTTTTCTGTAAGACAGGAATTTTTCAATGAGGAAAAGTAAAATTCAATTACAAAATCCCTAAAGCAATTAAAAATGTCTAAGAATGTATATCAGGTATACCACACTGCTAACTCCCTGCATTCTGTATGACATACAATAGTTTCATGCAAATGTTAACTCACTGACATGATTCATCAGATTAACCTATGATTCTAGTTGGAAACCTATTTCCTGTACATCTTCTATTATTTCTAGCAGTATTTACTCTGTATCTAGTTTTAAAGCCCTATATAAAAAAAGAACATTATTAAGAGACAATATTTGTGTTCTGATCAAATGCTCTGATCAACTGAGAGAACAGGGTTCCACAGGCTTAGGCTGTTCTGACCACCAAGAAGAGTTGTCAGATAAAATGCAAGATACCAAGTTAAATATGAATTTCAGATCTGGGTCAGCCTCTAATTGACTCTGCCACCCTGAGTCAGTTATATTTTCTCCCTGAACTTCAGCATCCCTTTTGCAAAGTGAGATGTGTTGGACTAGTTGAGTGCTGAAGACTACTTGAGAAAAAAAGTATGTAAAATTTCTCTTTGAGGCAATGAAATAAGCTATACACTTATGATTATTCTTCCAAGAGAAAGGAATAACAGACACAGCAAACTGGTCAGACACAGAGGACAAGAACACTGATCTTTTCTGGAGCATTTCACCAGAAAAGAGATTGTGCCCCGGAATTTAGTCCTCTCAGAAACTCTTCTGTTAGCAGACTGTAATTCACATTGGAGGCTACCCTTTGTTCAGAAATTAAGATCTGGCTTCTTTTGTGAGGGAAAATAATTTTAATGCATTTAGAAGAAAGCAAATACATAGAAATGTAGGAAAAAAAAATGTTTTTAAAGGTATATTTGTACTTATTCAGAGAACGGAATGCTGAATGTAATTCTTTTGGCTTCAGGAGGTTTGTGAAATTTTTTTTTTTTTCTTTCCATACATTTTTTTTTTTTTTTGGTGATGTAGTAGAAAATAGCAGGAGGCAGCTATGCCCCTGCCATTTGTCTAACTCAGAAAGACTAATCCACATCTCTTACACCACGTTCCCCAAAAGTTTCTTATGAAAGATTACCCCACTGCTTCCCTGGTTCTATTGTTAATAATTGCTCAGCCTTTCCCCATTTGGGCTTGAGGTAAATCAGAAGTGAATTACACAGGGTATATATACATGTATATATGGATAAAAAATTCACATATATATGGATAAAAAATGCATTAAAAGTACAATTCTTCAATTTCTCTGTACATTGAGCAAAATTTCTTTTCAGAGAAGGATAAAAACACACACAAAGTAGCTTCACATTGTTGGAAAATAACAAAATCAAGGGAAATATTTTCACATGAAGGCTATAAATATAAAGATGCAGTGCTAATTTTACAACCTCACAGTGTAGCTTAGGAGAGACAATGCAAATCTCCTCCCCCACCCTTGTTAGGAAACTACAACAAAACTAAACCCAAAAATTCACTGTCTGAAGTGGAGTCTTTTTCCAGGAACCATATATTTTAAAATGAAATAAAACTCGGTTGAATCATGAATCCAAATATCTACATAAAAAGACCCCACAAGTGCTAAGCCTAATTGTAGTGGAATAAAAAGTTAGACAGAGGAACTGGTCAAGTTTCACTTCTTTTGACTTCTGAGGACTTAGAGAGTAAAACCACAAACCCTTCCATTAGGTTTGTACATTTAGAGAACCATAATTATATCTAACCTTGTAAGTTGACCTGAGTATCCTTTGTACACTTTAGACATTGTTCATATTTCTAGGAACGTATGCATAGGACAGCTAGCAGGATGGAATCAGAGATATTCTTCTAAAGCAGGGTTTCTCAAACTTTTTACTACTGACATAGTTCTTTTTTGTGAAGAGGCCATCATGTGCACTGTAGGATGGTAAAAGCATCCCTAGCCTTTATCCACTAAGTGACTGTGGCAGTCTCCCTCCCCCCAGTTCTACCAACCAAATATCTTCAGATACTGCTAAATGTACTGGTTGGGGTGGGGTGGGAAAAATCAACCATAATTGAGAGTCACTGTTATAAAGCAATGATCCTGTCCTGTGAGATTAATCCACAGAAGCATAACTGTGTTCTCGTGGAGGGATTTAACTTTGGGAAAATAAAGCCCACAAATAAATACATAAAAGCTGTCATCATTTCTTTTCTCAGTGCTAGGTGATCCTCATAGTAATAAAGAAACTTCATGTAAATTACACAACTGACTCAAGGACTACAAATATTTAAGGCAGAAATGTATTGTTATTTTTGTTGCTATGTTCTGTAGAGTTGGTTCAGACTCATAGCAACTAGCACTATATACAGGAGAACAAAACACTGCCCAGTTCTGTACCATACTCACTATCATTGCTATGCTTAAGCTTATTGTTGTAGCCACTGTGCCAATCTATCTTGTTGAGGCATTTCCTCTTTATTGCTCACCTTCTATTTTACCAAGTACTATGTCCTTCTTCAGGGCTTGGTCCCTTTTGATAACATGTCCAGAGTATGTAAGATGAAGTCTTATCATCTTGCTTCCAAGGAGCATTCTAGCTGTATTTCTTCCTAGATAGATTTGTTCATTCTTCTGGTAGCTCAAGGAATATCCAGTAATGGCCAACAGCATAATTCAAAGGAATCTATTCTTCTTAGATTTTCCTAGTCATAGTCTAGCTATCACATGCATAGAAGACAAGTGAAAATACCAGGGTTTGGGACAGGTGCACCTTATTCATCAAAGTGACATATTTGCTTTTAACATTTCAAAGAGGTCTATTGCAGTAGATTTGTCCAGTGTAATACATCATTTGATTACTTGACTGGTGCTCTCATGGACGTTGATTGTGGAGCCATGTAAAATGAAATCCCTGACAATTTCAATATTTTCTCCATTTATCGTGATGTTGCTTACTGGTCCAAAAGTAAGGATTTTTATTTTCTTTATGGTGAGGTGTAATCCAAACTAAAAGCTGGATCTTCTTCAGTAAGTGCTTCAAGTCTTCACTTTCAGCAAGCAAGGTTGTGTCATATGCATATCACAGGTTGTTAATATATGTTCCTCCAATCCTGATACCATGTTCTTCTTCAAATTATAATACAGCTTCTCATATTAGTTACTCAGAATACATACTGAATAAGTATGGTGAAAGAATACAATCATAACATACACCTGTCCTGATTTTAAACCATGCTATACGCCCTTGCTTTGTTTGAATTACTACTGCCTCTTCATCTATGTACAGGTTCCATATGAGCATATTTAAGTGTTCTGGAATTCCCATTCCTCAAAATGTCGATGTACTGCTGCAACCATTTTTTAATTATTTTCAGCAAAATTTTACTTATATGTGATATTAATATTGTTTTTGCGTTCTGTTGGATTACTCTTCTTTGGAATAGGCACAAATATGGATCTCTTCAAGGCACTTGGCCAGGTAGTTGCCTTCCAAATTTCTTGGTAAAGATGAGTAAGTGCTCTCAGTGTTGCATATCCTTTTTGAAACATCTCAATTGGTATTCCATCAAATCATGGAGCCTTGCTTTTGTTTTGTTTTGTTTTGTTTCATTTTTAACCAATGCCTTCAGTGCAAGATTTCTTCCTTCAGTACCACTGGATCTTGTTCATATGCTATATCCCGAAATTGCTAAATATTGATTATTTCTTTTTGGTACAGTGACAATTTGTATTCCTTCCATCTTCTTTGTAAGTTTCCTGTAATGTTAAATATTTTGGCTATAGAATTCTCCAACATCGAAATTTGAGCTTTGATTTTTTCTTTTTTCCTTGAATTCTTTGATCTTGAGAAATGCTGAGCATATGAATTTTTAACTCCAGGCCTTTCTACTTTCCATTTTCCATTCATCTATTTTACTTCATCATTTCTTCCATTTGCTTTAGCTGCCCTACATTTGAGAATAAATTTCAGATTCTCTTCTGATATCCACTTTGGTCTTTTCTTTCTTTCTTGTCTTTTAAATGATCTTCTGTTTTCTTCATATACATTGTATTCTCACACCTCTTCTAGTGTTTGATCACTATGGTAAATCTACTCCTGAGATGGTCTCTAAATTCAGGTGAGATCGTCTCAGGGTTGTTCTTTGACTTTCATTTTCATTTTCTTCAGCTTCAACTTGAACTTGCATGTGAATAATGAACAATCTAGTCTGTAGTTGGTCCCAGGCCTTGTTCTGACTGATGATATTCAGTTTCTCCTTCATCTCTTGCCACAGATGTAACCTATTCCAATGTATTCTAGCTATGGTCACATGCAGTCACTATTTCGTTGTTGAAAAGAGATCAGTGATGCTAAAACGGCAAGGAGGCCACATGTTCTGACCTCCTCTAACCCCACAAAAGGAAGACAGAGTCACCATCAATAACCCAAGGCCTATTCCTGTAAGGCCAGACATGCTGCCTCCCTCCAGCCCT
>NW_006922426.1:726654-729917 GCF_000298275.1 Orycteropus afer afer
CTCAGCCAACAGTCTCTCACAGTCTCTCTCCCAGCAGTGTGTGTCCCTCAGTGTCTCACTCAGCAATGTGTGTCTCTTGCATCTCTTTCCCAGCAGTGTATGTCTCAGGTGCACGTGTCTCTTTCAGCAGCACATCTTCCTCAACCAGCAGTCAAAGAGAGCTCTGCCTTTAGGAGGTCTCCTTTTGAGCCCGACAGAGTGGCCAAATCAACCAATCATAACATCAGAACTCTAAACACCTAAGAGAGAGTGAGAGTGAGCCTCACAGAACATTGCATTGTGTCACACCCAACAGAAATACCCCAGGTGGATAACATTTACAATCAGGAGCTCCTCAGTTGCTCATCCACCACTGAGTTTGCAAAGACTTATGGGTAGAAAAGCCCCACTAAGTAATTTACTACACTGCAAGTGACAATGGATAGGTCACAAAGACACTTTGAATCACATTGTTTCATCTGCTACAAGCACCTACCTCACTATCCTGGGGGGTATCTCCTGCCCTCACTATATTTTCAGGATGGTTGGCCCCACTCGTGTCCCTGTTGTTGTTGTTGTTGTTAGGTGGCATGGAGTCATCTCTGACTCATAGCGACCCTATGTACAACAGAATGAAACACTACCCAGTTCTGCACCAGACTCTCTACCCTTGCTATACCTGAGCCCATCCTTGCAGCCACTGTGTCAATCCATCTCATTGACGGTCTTCCCCTTTTTGGTTGGTCCTCCACACTGTCTGGTATATTACTAGAAAACTTTATGAAAAGTCCTGAAACATTGTCCAATATAGTGCCAGAAGATGAACCCCTCAGGTAAAAAGGTGATGAAAATATGACCGGGGAAGAGCTGTCTCCTCGAAGTAGAATCAACCATAATGATGTGGGTGGATAAAAGCTTTCGGGACATCCATTTGCTGATGTGGCATGACTAAAAATGGGAAGAAATAGCTGCAAACACTCAATAATCAGAACATAGAATGTACAAAGTACAAATCTGTGAAATTGGAAGTTGTCAAAAATGAAATGAAATGTATAAAGAACAATACCTTAGGCATTAGTGAGCTGATAAGGATTGGTTTGGCCATTTTGAATCTGACAACCATATGTGTTGATTATTACTGGTGATTGGAATGCGAAAGTTGGAAACAAGGAAGAGTAACCAGTAGTTGGAAACTATAGCCTTGGTGATACAAATGTCACTGGAGGTAGCATGATAGAATTTTCTAAGACCAATGACTTATACATTTCAAATACCTTTTTCCAAAAACATAAATGGCAGCTATACACATGGATATTGCCAGATAGAATACACAGGAATCAGATCGATTACATCTGTGGAAAGAGGTGATGGAGAAGCTCAATATCTTCAGCCAAAACAAGGCCAGGACCTGACTGTGGAATGGTCCATCAACTGTTCATAAGCAAGTTCAAGTTGAAGCTGAAGACAATTAAAACAAGTCCATGAGAACCAAAATATAACTTTGATTATATTCCACCTGAATTCAGAGACCATCTAGAAAATAGATTTGACTCATTGAACACCAATGACTGAAAACCAGACAAACAGTGGGATGATATCAAGAACATCATACATGAAGAAAGAAGTCATTAAAAAGACAAGAAAACTAGGAAGGTTTATGTATAGAAGTGAACTTCCTTCATCGGTTACCAGAGATGGGAGGGGAGACGGGGCAAAATTCCTAAAGAAGTTCAAGAAAAAAAAAAAAAATACATATAAAAACAGGAGATTATTAGTGGTTACCAGGCTTAGGAAGGAAGGGGGAAAGGGGAAATTTTGTTTGCAGGACTTTGAGTTTATAATAATAGTGGTGGAATATTTTGGAGAAGGAAAGCAATAATGGTGAGAAAACATGAAAAATGTCAAATGTCATCAATGTCCCTGAGCTATAAAAGAGGAAGTTATAATATTGGAGAATGTCTTGTGTATGTTTTCACCACAATGAAAGTAAAACAAAAAAAAAAAGGAAGAAAAGACCAAAATTAATGCCAGAAGAGACTCTAAAACTTGCTCTTGAGTGGAGAGTAGCTACAGCAAATGGAAGAAATGACAATATAAATGAGCTGAATGGAAGATTTCAAAGAGCAGCTCAAGAAGACAAAGTCAATTACTATAACGAAATGTGCAAAGACCTATTGTTGTAGTTGTTGTTAGGTGCCGACGAGTTGTTTCTGACTCATAGCAACCCCATGCACAGCTGAATGAAACAACACCAGATCCCACGTCAGCTCCATGATCCTTGCTATACTTGAGCCTATTATCACAGCCATATCAATCCATCTTGTTGAAGACCTTCCCCTCTTCTGTTGAACCTCCACCTTACCAAGCATGACATCCTTCTCCAGGGAATGGTCCCTTCTGATAACATGACCAAAGTAGGTGAGATGAAGTCTGGTCATTCTCACTTCCAAGGAGCATTTCAGCTGCACTTCCTCCAGGACAGATCTGTTAGTTCTTTTGGCAGTCCATGGTACTTTCAGCATTCTTCACCAGCACCACAACTCAAAAGCATGAACTTTTCTTCAGTCTTCCTTATTCATTGTCCAGCTCTCAGATGCATACAAGGCATCTGGAAATATCATGTCCTGTGTCAGGCGTACCTGAGTTCTCAAGGAGAAATCCCTGCTCCTCAGCACTTGAAACACTTCCTTTGCAGTTGACCTTCCCAGTGCTACGTGTCATCTAATGTCTTAACTGCTGCTTCCACTGGCCTCAATTGTAGAACCAAGCAACATGAAGTCTTTGGCAACCTCAATATTTTCTCCATTTATCATGATGCTGTTTATTGGTCGAGTTGTGAGGAAGTTTGTTTTCTTTAAATTGAGATGTACTCCATACTGCAGATTGTGTTCTTCAATCTTCATCAATAAGTGCTTCATGTCATCCTCACTTTCAGCAAGCAAAGTTGTATCATCTGCATATCTCAGGTTGTTAATGATTCTTCCTCCAATCATGATGCCACATTTTTCTTTATGTAGTCCAGCTTCTCAGATTATTTGCTCAGCATATAGATGGAATATGTGTGGGGAAAGGATACAACCCTGATGCACTCCCTTCTTGATTTAAACCGTATAGTGTCACCTTGTTCCGTTCGAACCACAGCCTCCTGGTCAAGGTACAGGTTCCTCATGAGTACAATCAAGTGTTTGGGAACTCCCATTCTTCTCAATGTTATCCATAATTTGTCATGATCCACACAATCAAATGCCTTTGCATAGTCAATAAAACACAAGTAAACATCTTTC
>NW_006922426.1:730948-731425 GCF_000298275.1 Orycteropus afer afer
TCTAGACAAGCCAGTCTAACACATTTGGTACCAAGAGTGGTTCTAGAGAGAAAAAATCATTAGGATGGGATTCCTAAATTGGTTCTCCAGTTTGATTAATCTTAAAGACACTTAGTGACCCTACCTCTTTTAGTAAAGAGGGCCCTGCTAATCCCTGGCGTAAGGTGGCAACATTAATACATGAAATAGCACCACCAATAGATCAAGTACTTGTGAGAAGTAATGCTCTGGGTGATCAGATATTTGATACTTTTCTGCAATTTTGTCAGCATGAGGAGTATAAGGAAGATGGTTGGTTGGTCCTACTTATACTAGACAAAGTGGTGAAAGAGCAAGATGAGCTCACAGCTGCTGAGTCTTGGCTTAAGCACAGCATAAAACACCTAACTGCTTACAGTTGTGCTCTGAAAGAATGTCTATTTTTATTTTTTTATTTGTAATTTGGGTGAAGATTTACAGAGCAAATTCACTTTCCAT
>NW_006922426.1:734344-735753 GCF_000298275.1 Orycteropus afer afer
TTTTTTGGTAGCTATTGTAAATGGTCGGGAGCTCTGGTAGCATAGTGGCTAAGACACTTGCCTGCTAACCAGACGGCTGAGGGTTCAAACCCACCAGCCACCCCTCAGAAGGAAGGTTGGGCAATCCTACTTCCGTAGTGATACTGTCTCGTAAACCCAAGGAGGGGTCGCTATGAGTCGGGTTTGACTTGACGGCACATAACAACAACAACAACATTGTAAACAGTACTGATTTCCTCATTTCTTTTTCTGTAATCTCATTGCTGGGGTAGAGGAATCCAACTTATTTCTGAATGTTGATCTTATATCCTGCCACCATGCTAAATCTCTCAATTAGTTCCAGGAGATTTTTGACTGACTCTCTTGGGTTTTCTAAGTATAGGATCATATCATCAGCAAATAGGGATAGTTTGACTTCTTCCTTACCGCTTTGGATGCCTTTGATTTCCCTTTCTTGCCTTATGGCCCTGGCTAGGACTTCCAGTACAATGTTGATTAGAAGTGGTGATAGCAGGCATCCTTGTCTGGTTCCTGTTCTCAACAGAAATGGTTTCAGTCTCTCTCCATTGAGAATAATGTTGGCTGTTGGTCTTGCATAAATGCCCTTCTTTATGTTGAGGAATATCCCTTCTATTCCTATTTTGCTGAGTGTTTTGATCTGAAATGAGTTTTGGATTTTATCAAATCCATTTTCTGCATCAATTGTTATGATAATGTGGTTCTTCTCCTTGGTTTTATTTATGTGGTGGATGACTTTGATTGTTTTTCTAATGTTGTACCATCCCTGCATACCTTATATGAACCCCACTTGGTCATGATGAATGATTTTCTTGATATGTTGTTGGAGTATATTGGCTAGAATTTTGTTGAAGATTTTTCCATCTATATTCATGAGGGATGTTGGTCTGTAGTTTTCTTTTGAGTGATTTCTTTGTCTGGTTTTGGTATCAAGGTTATCTTGCTTCATAAAATGAGTTAGGGAGGGTTCCATCATTTTCTATATTTTGGAATAGTTTGAGTAGGATTGGTATCAGTTCTTCTCTGAATGTTTTATAGAATTCTCCAGTAAAACCATCTGGGCCAGGTCTTTTTTTGGTTGGTAACTTTTGGATGACCTGTTCAATTTCTTCTTTTGTGATGGGCCTGTTAAAATTTTCCACATCAATCTGTGTTAGTTTAGGTAGGTGGTGTGTTTCTAGAAATTTGTCCATTTCTTTCAAATTTTCAAATTTGTTGGAGTACAGTTCTCCATAGTATCCTGATAATATCCTTTTTATTTCAGTTGGGTCTGTTGTGATGTCACCCACTTCATTTCTTATTTGTGTTATTTGTATTCTCTCCCTCTTTTCCTTTGTTAAATTTGCCAGTGGTTTGCCAATTTTATTGATCTTTTCCAAAAACCAACTTCT
>NW_006922426.1:738333-739576 GCF_000298275.1 Orycteropus afer afer
TGGGGTTCGTTGGAGTTCCTGGATGGATACATTCTCATCTTTCATCATTTCAGGGAAGTTCTCCTCCAGCAAATCTTGGACAATTTTCTCAGTAGTTTTGTTTTTCTCTTCCTGTTCTGGAATTCCAATGACACATAAGTTATTCCTTTTGATGGTATCCCACATGAACCTTAGGCTTTCTTCGTTTTGTTTGGATTTTTTTTCAGATTGATCCCTTTCCAAAGAAGTATTCAGGTATTTGTCTTCAATCTCATTAATTCTATCTTCCATTGCATCAGTTCTACTCCTTTGCCCTTCCAATGTGTTATCTATTTCTGACAATTTAGTATTAATCTTCTGGGTTTCTATCTGTAGATTTACAATCGTTTCTGATTTTTCATTTATTCTGTCATTTTTTTTTCTTGTATTTTCTTCCAAAATTCTTCTAAGGTTTTTTCTGTGCTTTATTTTGTCTGTCTCTCAATTCTTTTTAGATACCTAAAGATAATTCTTTTGAATTCCTTATCAGAGAATTGCAATGCTGCTTCTTCCTCAGGGATGTGTTCTGAGTCTGTACCTGCTGCCTTGTTTCTACCACTTTATCCTGCTTTTTTGTGTAGACTGTGATGGTCTATTGTGTCTGAGGCATCATGGTGTTGTTGTATTTAGATCTCTGTTAACTGTTTATGAAGAGCAGCTGATGGTGATTCAGGCTTTTCTTGGTGGTTTTTTTTGTTGGCCTGTTGGTGGAGAAGAAGGTAGATGACCTCACTCAGTAAGTGAAGTTTCAGGAGATGTGGGTATAGTTGAGTATTATGGGGACTGTTGTTGTCTTTCACTCAGTTAGACACAAATTGCAACTGAACAACCATGAAAAACTAAAACACATGGACAAAAAACACACCAAGTAATCACACAAGAACAGTAGCCAAAAAAGAGAAAAAGGAGAAGAAAACCTGCAATATCTGGGGATAGAGCACTAAGAAAAATAAAAGTACAAAAGGAGAATAAAGAAAGAAAAAAAAAGGGAAAAATGTAAAAAGAAAACCAAGGAATGGGGTTAACCATGAGAAAAAGGGGGAAAAAAACATTAAATAAAAAAGAAAAGAAATTCAACTAGGAACAGGGAAAAGATAAAGTGCTGAAAACAAGGACCTGGGAGGGGAAGATTAAAAATAATAATAAAAAGGACAAAAGTATTAATAATAATAATTGTTTTTTTAAACAAATGCAATCAAACTAGTCCCCAGAAAAAAAAAAGAAT
>NW_006922426.1:740729-741517 GCF_000298275.1 Orycteropus afer afer
CTGCTAGTTTTGAGTGGAGCCCAGAACAACAGAAGGCTCTGCAACAGGTTCAGGCTGCCATGCAGGCTGCTTTGCCACTTGGGCCATATGATCTGACTGATACAATGGTCCTTGAAGTGTCTGTAGTAGATAGAGATGCTGTTTGGAATCTTTAGCAGGTCCCTATTGGTGAATCACAAAGCAGACTCTTGGGATTTTGGGGGAAAGCCCTTCCATCCTCTGCAGATTACTACTCTCCTTTTGAGAAACAGATTTTGGCTTGTTACTGGGCTTTAGTAGTGACTGAATGCCTAGCCATGGGCCACAAAGTGACCACGAGGCCTGAGCTACCCATCATGAACTGAGTGTTGTCTGACCCACAGAGTCATAAAGTTGGACATGCACAGCAGCACTCCATCATCAAATGGAAGTGGTATATCAGAGATTGGGCTCGAGCAGAGCCTGAAGGCACAAGTAAGTTGCTTAAGGAAGTGGCCCAAATGCCTATGGTCTCCACTCCAGTCACATTATCTTCCCTCTCCCAGTCTGTACCTATAGCCTCATGGGGAGGTCCTTATGATCAGTTGACTGAGGAAGAGAAAACTTGTGCCTGGTTTACAGATTGTTCTGAGCGATATGCAGGTACCACTAGAAAGTGGACAGCAGTGGCACTGCAGCCCCTTTCTGGGACTTCCTTAAAGGACAGTAGTGAAAGGAAATCCTCCCAATGGGCAGAACTTTGAGCTGTGCATATGGCTGTTCACTTTGCATGGAATAAGAAATGGCCAGATGTGCGATTATATATGGAT
>NW_006922426.1:742394-748583 GCF_000298275.1 Orycteropus afer afer
ACCACTCACTATTTCCCCTAGTGACCCACTCAAAAAATTTTTGCTTCCTGTCCTTGCTACCCTATGCTCTGCAGGTTTGGAAATCTTAGTCCCAAAGGGAGGAACACTCCCGCCTGTAGACACAATCCTTATTACATTGAACTGGAAATTAAGAATGCCACCCAACCATTTTGGCTTCCTCATGTCTCTGTATCAACAGACAAAAAAAGACATTACTCTACTATCTGGTGTGATAGATCCTGATTACCAAGAGGATTGGCTTTACATAATGGAGGTAAAGAAGAATATGTCTGGAATACAGGAGATTCTCTAGGATGTCTCTTAGTAATTCCATGCTCTGTGATTAAAGTCAATGGAAAATTACAGCAACCCAATTCTGATATGACTGCTAACGGCCCAGACCCTTCAGGAATGAGCATTTTGATCACCCCACAAGGCAAAGAACCATGACCAGCTGAGGTGCTTGCTGAGGGCAAAGGGAAATACAGAATGGGTGGTGGAAGAAGGTAGTTCTGAATATCAGCTACGACCACGTGACCAGCTGCAGAAATGAGGGCTGTGATTGTTATATTTCTTCATTGTATATGTGCATCAAATATTTTTGTTTCCTTCTGTTATGAACTGTGAAATGTAAATAAGGTTAATGTGTTTTGGTTGTATGTGTGTTACCATATCATGTTAGGCACAAATATGACTTTATAATTGTCCTTATTTACAGATTATATATGGTTAAGAAGATGTGTACAACTGCCAAGTTGACAAGTGGTGGACTATGATAGTTGGAGCTGTGTGTCAACTTGGCTGGACCACAATTCTGTGTGGTTTGAGCTGTTGTACTATGGTTGTTCCCATGATGGGATCAGATGACTATGTTTTGAGCAGCCAATCTATTGAAAAGGAGTTTCCTAGGGGTGTGACCTGCTTCTAGTATATCTGTGGACATCCTGGGTGAGGAGACATTCTTCTGTGGATCGGGATTCTTTTGTGCTGCCTACAACTGTCCATGAGTGAATAATCCACCATTCAGCCTGAAGATCTTGGATTCATCATTCGTTGGAGTCAATAGCCAGTGTACTGCCTGCCAACTCTGAGCTCCTCAGCCCCTGTGGCTGCCAGAGTCAGGAAAAGCCTCCAGCTTGACCTTTGATCCAGGAACTTTGGACTTGCCAGCTTCTATAAGTGTGTGAGTCATTTTCCTAAGATAAATCTCTCTCTGTATATATGTATATATATATGTATATATACACATATAAGCTTTACTGGTTTTGTTTCTCTAGAGGACCCAGTCTAACACAGTCACTGTACCAAAAAGAATTGGTCGATGTTTATCTATTTTAGGATGTGACATGTGATCAAGAACTGATGGCATTGAAGGAAAAAGTCAAAGCTGTACTGAAGAAACTGGTGAAAAACAAAGCTCCAGGCATTGACAGAATACCCATTTAGATGATTCAACAAATGGATGCCACGCTGGAAGCACTTAGTCATCTATGCCAAGACATTTGGCCAACTACCTGGAAGAGATCCATAATTGTACCCACTCCAAAGGAAAGTGATCTCAAAGAATACAAAGAGTACAAATTATAGAACAATGTCATTAGTATCACATCTAAGTAAAATATTCCTGAAGATAATTTAAAAAAAAAATAAATAAAATTGCAGCAGGATACTGACAGGGAACTTCCAGAAATGCAAGCTGGATTCAGAAGAGGACATGGAACAAGGGATATCATTACTGATGTCAGATGGTTCTTGGCTCAAAGCAAAGAATACAAGAAAGATATTTACTTGTATTTTATTAACTATGTAAAAGCATTCATTTATGTGGATCATAACAAATTATGAATAACATTGAGCAGAATGGCAACTCCAGAACACTTCATTGTGCTTGTGAGGAGCCTGTACATAGACCAGGAGACTGTGGTTCAAACAGAACAAGGGGACACAGCATGATTTAAAATCAAGAAGGGAGTGTGTCAGGCTTGTATCCTTTCACTTTACTTATTCAATCTATATGCAGAGCAAATAATCTCAGAAGCTGGACTATATGAAGAAGAACATAGTATCAGGATTGGAGGAAGACTAATTACCATCCTGTGATATGCAGACAGCACAACCTTACTTGCTGAAAGTGAAGGTGACTTGAAGCACTTACTAATGAAGACTAAAGGTCATAGTCTGCAGTATGGATTACACCTCAACGTAAAGAAAATGAAAATCTTCATAACTGGACTACTAAGCAGTATCAGGATAAATGGAGAAAAGATTGAAGTTGTCAAAGATTTCATATTACTTAGATCCCAATGAGCACCAATGGAAGCAGCAGTCAAGAAATCAGACAATGTAGTGTACTGGGAAAATCTGCTGTAAAAGACAACTTTCAAGTGCTGAAGAGCAAAGATGTCTCTTTGAAGACTATCATGTGCCTGACCAAGCCACAGTGTTTTCAATCATGTGATATGTATGTGAAAACTAGACAATTAATAAGAAAGACTGAAGAAGAGTTGATGCTCTTCAATTGTGGTGTTGGCAATGAATACTGAAAATAACATGAACTTCCAGAAGAACTGGCAAATATGTCTTAGAAGAAGTGCAACTGGAATGCTTCTTGGTAGCCAGAACAGCCAGACTTCATCTGGCCTACTTTTGTCATGTCGTCGAAAGGGATCATTCCTTGAAGAAGGATATCATTCTTGGTAAAGTGGAGGGTCAACAAAAAAGGGGAAGGCCTTCAACAAGATGGATTGACACAGTAGCAGCAATAATGGGCTCAGGTATAGCAAGTATTGTGAGGTTGGTGCAGGATAGGGGATAATTTTGTTCGGTTGTACACAGGGCTGCTTTGAGTCAGAGCCAACTCAATGGCACCTAGCAACAACAACAACAAAGAACTCTTATGTGGTATCTCTACTTTATATCAGGATATAAATCTTCTCTATTTCAACCAATTTCTCCTTGTAGTCACAGTTAGGTATAAAGTCAATTCAAAGAGTAAGATGTTCTCCTTGCTCTGGTGGCATAGAACCTAAGGCATTTCACTGCTAACCCGAAGGTTGGCAGTTCAAATCTACCAACAGCTCTGCAGAAGGAAGGTGGGGCAATCTATTTCTGTAAAGACCTGACACCTTGGAAACCCAGTGGGATCATTATGAGTCATAATCTACTAGATGGCCATGAGTTTGTTTTTTTGGTTTCTTTGTTTTTAATCTACAATTTTGGTTACCAGTTAGGAAAGGAAACAAATTGAGCTTCCTTTGTATTTAATGCTCTGATGAATTTTAGGTTATTAGTGGGAAGATATGCTGTATGATAAGTCAGAGTTAAAAAATGAAATCAAAAACTAAGCCCAGGAACTCAGTTGCTTTAAAACTTTTGTGTTTGGTATTGGGGAAAAGAAGTCAGAAGGATATAAAACCAAAATAATCAGATGTTCACTTTAAACTGAGTATGTAAATCAAATAAAAATAAAGTTCCTTTGGAAATAATAGGAAAATCATTATGGAAAAAGATATAAGATACTTCACCAATTAATTAGGATGAATTCTGGAGTTTTATTGCCAAAGAGGGCTCCCCTTTAAGCCACATTCCTCTGTCTTTTAAAATTCAGTAACTACAGAGTGATTTTAAAAGTCACCTGGGCCACTCTTCTCCATTAAACAACACAGAAATTAATCATAATTTTTTTTCCAGGTTTTAAAGTAAACTAAAATTTATTTTCCTTCTTTTCATGGTATGCTACACTAATAATATTTTTGGTGCTAGAGAAAATGGACAATACAATCTTATTATAAATTCACTGTAGCTACTATGAGCCAAGAAAATAATCTAAATAAAGTCCAATGGCAAAGAAAGCCTAAATCGTGAAGCATAGGAATGCCAAAAAAGAAATGTTTCATTAGTCACCAAAATTAATCCTGAAATTTATCAGCTCAACCAGATTGTGTCCAAAGAAATATGCTCAGTGTCACACAAACTAAAATAAAGAACTAAAATAAAATACCAAAGTTGTGTTTTACGTGTTATACATGCACACTTTGCATTTGTAAGCAATGATAAAATGAAGACTGATCTCTGACTAAAACTGTGTTTGGTTTAAGAAGGATCCTTGTAAAGTTGCAGCACAATATGTAGTGCAAGAGTCAGCAATCTTTCTCTGTACAGGACCAGACAGTAAATACTTTTAAGCTTTGCAGATGATACGGTGTCTGCGACAAGTATTCAACTCTGCCGTGGGAAGCTGTCATAGACAACATGTGAATGAAAACACATGACTGGGTTCCAATAAAGGAGCTCTGGTGGTTTGAATTCACCAGCCACTCTGCCAGAGAAAGATGAGACAGTCTGCTTCTGTAAAGATTTATAGCCTTGGAAACCCTACGGGCAGTTCTACTCCATCCTAATGGATTAGTATTAGTGGGAATCAACTCCATGGTGGTGGTGGCAATGGTGATCCAATAACACTACAAAAATAGGCTAGGGGCCAGATTTGGTGTGAGAGTCGAGTTGGTGTCTACTGATTTATCGTAATAGGCAATCAAGAACTGAAAGTAATGATGAGCAGCATGTAGTTTGTTATACTTCTCCTAATTTCTCAGTAGATACATGTTTGCATTTAATACCTCACAGTCATTAATTTAAAATGGAACCTCCAGTGACTCTGAACTGGCAATTAGTTAAAAAAAGCTAATGTGTAAAGCACCTGTCGGTTAGCTGTCTGCCACACATCAATCCACATGTGGTAAGGCAGTGAAAGAGCAGAAATATAGCTTTCCAGAACACAAATCCCCACTGCTTGGCATGCTTCTAATGAAAAAAAAAAAAAAGTAATACTTATTTTATTATCTTAACATAAACTTTCCCAAATTAAGTATTTCCAGGGTTATAAACTATTTGCCTCTAAGCTTCATTAAAATCTGAAATCAGCCTTTCTTTTTTTTAATTTTCTGTCTGATTTAATAATAAGATTCAAATATAGAATTTCCCCCTTTTAATATAATTCTGGTTCATAAACATATCAATTGACTTCAGTATAACAAATAAGAATTTATTAATTTATTAATTCATTAATTCATTTAGGAACTCTAATTTGAAAATTGCATACCAACTGTTAGATAGAAAAGATATTTTCTAACATGTTCTGAGAGCTTCATCTTAAATATTTACAACCCTTGACCACAAAATGCAATTTAGTGGACTTTGCCTCATAGTGACATCATATGTGTCAGAATGGAACTGAGCTCCACGGGGTTTTCAATGGCTGATTTTTCAGAAGTAGATTGCCACGCCTTTTTTTCTGAGGCACCTCTGGCTGGATTCAAACCTCTAATCATCCAGTTAGCAGCTGAGCACCCAAGGATTTCTTACAGTCCTTAGCTTAGTGTTCTTATATGCTGAGAAAAGTTTTGCTAAGATAAAGTACAATGTGAAGTCACTGGAAATATAGTTTCTAAATTGGGAAATAAACAGTTAAGGCTACAACACAACCAAGTTATTTTACACAACAATGCAACACACTGCCATGGAGTCAGATCCAAATAATAGTGACCCCTCCTTGGGTTTCCGAGGTGGTATCACTATGGAAGTAGAGTGCCCAACCTTCCTTTTGAAGAGTGGCTGATGGGTTTGAACCGCCAGCCTTCTGGTTAGCAGTCAGATGCCTTAGGCACTACTATGTCAAGAGCAGCTAGAAAATTTGTAGCTGTTCTTGTTGTTTTAAGTTGAGTATGAGTGCATCTCCTTCCTATTTAGCTTTTTACTGAGTCTACCATTTCACTTTTTCAAATAAAAGTTTTGGTCTCCCAAGGTTCAAATACAGGCTTAGCATGCTGCAGAGCCTTATTCTTCTCACATAGAAAGTTTGACTCCATCTACATTGCTCTCATAGAAAAGAAAGTTGTTCTATGGCTTGAAACATCCAGGAACTGTTTTATATGTATTGTTTTATATATATATAAATATATATTGTTTTATATGTATATAAATATATGTTGTTGTTGTTGTTTGCCGTCGAGTCGGCCCCGACTCATAGCGACCACTTCTTGGGTTTCCGAGGCAGTATCACTACGGAAGTAGGATTGCCCAAACTTCCTTCTGAGGAGTGGCTGATGGGTTTGAACCGCCAGCCTTCTGGTTAGCAGTCAAGTGCTTTAGCCACTATTCTACCAGAGCTCCTATAAAAAGACATAGTTT
>NW_006922426.1:748708-752332 GCF_000298275.1 Orycteropus afer afer
ATATAAAGCTATAGCCCTCTTCATGATTCTCCCTTTAAATCCAGCACTTCTTTCATTCCTGTTAAATACGTGTTATTTGTACCTATTATACATTTAAAGTAAGCAGTTCTCATGGTGCTGTACCTAAGGCATTTGATTGCTAACCAGAATGTTGGTGGTTCAAACCTACCTGCTGCTCCATGGAAGGAGGATAAGGCAATCTACTTCTACAGAGATTTACAGCCTTGGAAACCCAATGGGAGTTGCTATGAGTCAAAATCTACTCAAAGCAAAGTTTATTTATTTGTTTGTTTATTTATTTATTTTTTATTGTGATTTGAGTGACAGTTTACAGAGCAAATTCACTTTCCCTACAGGAGTTCACATACACTTTGTCTCATGACACTGACTACAATTTACCACAGTGCAACAGCTCCCCTCCCACTTCCTCCCCATAGTTATCTCTTCCCTGTGTCCTTCCATCCATGCACTCCTGACCCCTGAGCTATGTCCCTGTGCATACACAGTCCTTCTATTTCTCTTTGATTATTCTCTCCAAGGAGTATATCTACCTCAGGTAAATGTTCAACTCATATGCTTGTCTTTTATTTGGCTGGAAGCCACAGACAGGGGTTCAGTTCCAGACTTGAAGAGCAGCTAGGGGCCATAGTCTCAGTGGTTCCACCAGGCTCTATCTGACCAGCAAACCTGGTTCCTTGCCCCCCACCTTTTTTTAAATGATTTTGAGTTTTGTTCCACATTGTTCTCCCACTCTAACCAGTATCTCCTTGCATAGATTCCCCTCCCAGCGATTGACAGTGATAGCCAGGCACCATCTAGTTTCTCTAGTCTCATAGTCATGTAGGCTGAGGATTGCATGGTATACCAGTTGCTTGGACTAAGTGTTTCCATGAATATTTGGTTTTCTTCATTCTCCTTTGCTCTGAATGAGGAGAGACCCATCTTTGCATCTAGATGGCTGCTTGCAAGCTTTTAAGATCCCAGTTGCTTCTCACCAAAGTAGGAGGCAGAACAATGTTTTGTGTAGTATGTTATACCATTGAGCTTGATGTCCCCTGTGACTATGGTCCTGAGCCCACAGGTTCAACTACTCACTCCCTCTGGGTAGCTGGCTGTGCCTAAGAAGTGATGACAAACTTGTTCCTTGTCAAGTCTACTGTACACCTGGGATTTCTTACAGAACATACAAATAACTTGTAGAAATATTATCTGCCAACCCTACACATGGTCTTGGGCACACTCCCTCTTTGCATAGACATACTTAATAGTTCAACCTGTCCATCCAACTAGCCACCTGTACAGCCATGTTTGTCTTCACTGACAATGCAGTACTGTATGTGCAAAAGGATTCACCTTTGTTGTCTGTACCTCCCATGTACCTATGTCTTCCTCTTCCTCAATGTCACCATGTTGATCTCTCACATTTGGTATATTGCCCTTCCCTTAACCCAAATCAGTACTTATCTCTACCTATCTAACAGTATTCCCTCCACCACCCTCCCACTCCTGGTAACCAACAAAGAAAATTTCCTTCCATATATAAGCCTTTCCTTGACTTTTTACAATAATGGACTAATACAATATTTATCCTTCTGTTATTGATTTATTACACTCAGCGTAATGTCCTCCAAGTTCATCCACCTTATGCAGTGTTTTTCAGATTGTACCTTATTCTTTAGGGTTCCATAGTATTCCGTTGAGTGTATGTACCATAATTTGGTTATCCATTCTTCAGTTGATGACACCTAAGTTGTTTCCATCCTTTGGCTATTGTAAATAGTGCTGTGAACATGGGTGTGCATATGTCTGTTCTTGTCCTTATTTTCACTTCTTTAGTATATATACTTAGTAATGGAATGTCTGGGTCAAATGGTATTTCTAATTCCAACTTTTTAAGGAATTGCCATACTGCTTTTCACAGTGGTTGTACCATTCGTAGTCCCACCAGCAGTGTGTGAGAGTCCCAATCTCTCCTCATCTTCGCCAGCATTTGTTATTTTCTGTCTTGTTGAATTTTGCTACTAGTCCTGGGGCAAGACGGTATCTCATTGTTTAGATTTGCATCTTTCTAATAGCTAATTGGGAGCTGGGGTAGCCTAGAGCCTAAGACACTTGACTGCTAACTAGACAGCTGGAGGATCAAACCCACCAACCACTCCTTGGAAGGAAGTTTGGGTAATCTACTTCTGTAGTGATACTGCCTCAGAAACCCAAGGAGGGGTCACTATGAGTCAGGTCCGACTCGACAGTACATAACAACAACAGATGGCTAATGATCGTGAGCATTTCTTCATATATTTGTTAGCTGCCTGAATGTCCTCTTTCATGAAGTGTCTACTCATGTCTTCTGCCCATTTTTTAAATTGGACTATTTGTGTTTTTGTTGTTGATGTGTTAGATTTTTCTATAAATTCTAGAGATAAGTCCCTTGTGAGATCTGTCATTGCTGAATATTTTTTCCCAATCTGTAGATTTTCATTTGACTTTTTTGGAGAAGTCTTTGGAAGCACATAAAAATTTAATTTTGACAAGTCCCATTCATCTAGTCTCTCTTCTGCTTTTTCTGCATTTTGGATTCTGCTTGATATTCTATTTATGCCAAATGTTAGGGCCCCTAAATTTGTGCCTAGTTTTTCCTTGAGGAACTTTATAGTTTTAGGCTTCACATTTAAGTCTTTGATCACTCTGGAGTTAGCTTTTGTGTATGGTGTGAGGTACAGATCTTGTTTCATTTTTCTGTAAATGGATATCCAATTTTTCCAGCACCATTTATTAAACAAACATTCTCTTCCCCATTTAATAGATTTCAGCCCTTTGTCAAAGATCAGGTGTCCTTAGGTCAATAATCTTTTTCTGGGTTCTCAATTCTATTCCATTGGTCTATGTGTCTGTCATTATACCAATATCAGGCAGTTTGACTACTGTGGCTGTATTGTATGTTTTGAGATCCGGCAGTGTGAGACCTCCTACTTTGTTCTTTTCCTTAATAGTGCTTTGCTAATCCGAGGGGTCTTTCCTTTCCATATAAAGTTAGTGATTGGTTTTTACATATCCTTAAAGAATGTTGATGGGATCTGGCTTGGGATTGCATTGAATGTATAGAATGCTTTGGGTAGAATTGACCTTTTCACAATGTTTAATCTTCCTATCCATGAACATGGTATGTTCTTCCATTTATGTAGGCATCTTTTGGTTTCTTGAAGTAGTCTTTTATAGAAAAAGACTACTTTTAAAGAAAAGTATTTTCTTTGTACAGGTCTTTTGTGCCCTCAGTAAGATTTACTCCAAAGTGTTTTATTTTTTTGGTAGTTACTCTCAATGATATTGATTTTCTTATTTCTTTTTAAGGAATCTCTTTGCTGGTGTAGAAGAATCCAACTGATATTTGGATGTTGACCTTGTATCCTGCCATAATTTTAAATCTCTCCATTAGTTTCAGTAGATTTTTGACTGAGTCTCTTGGGTTTTCCATGTATAGGATCATATCATCTGCAAGTAGAGATAGTTTGACTTCCTTACCGATCTGGATGCCTTTGATCTCCCTTTCTTGCCTTATTGCCCTGTCTAGGACTTCCAATACAATTTTGAATAAAAGTAGTGATAAAAGGTATCCTTGTCTGGTTC
>NW_006922426.1:752432-776346 GCF_000298275.1 Orycteropus afer afer
AAGTTGTTTCCATCCTTTGGCTATTGTAAATAGTGCTGTGAACATGGGTGTGCATATGTCTGTTCTTGTCCTTATTTTCACTTCTTTAGTATATATACTTAGTAATGGAATGTCTGGGTCAAATGGTATTTCTAATTCCAACTTTTTAAGGAATTGCCATACTGCTTTTCACAGTGGTTGTACCATTCGTAGTCCCACCAGCAGTGTGTGAGAGTCCCAATCTCTCCTCATCTTCGCCAGCATTTGTTATTTTCTGTCTTGTTGAATTTTGCTACTAGTCCTGGGGCAAGACGGTATCTCATTGTTTAGATTTGCATCTTTCTAATAGCTAATTGGGAGCTGGGGTAGCCTAGAGCCTAAGACACTTGACTGCTAACTAGACAGCTGGAGGATCAAACCCACCAACCACTCCTTGGAAGGAAGTTTGGGTAATCTACTTCTGTAGTGATACTGCCTCAGAAACCCAAGGAGGGGTCACTATGAGTCAGGTCCGACTCGACAGTACATAACAACAACAGATGGCTAATGATCGTGAGCATTTCTTCATATATTTGTTAGCTGCCTGAATGTCCTCTTTCATGAAGTGTCTACTCATGTCTTCTGCCCATTTTTTAAATTGGACTATTTGTGTTTTTGTTGTTGATGTGTTAGATTTTTCTATAAATTCTAGAGATAAGTCCCTTGTGAGATCTGTCATTGCTGAATATTTTTTCCCAATCTGTAGATTTTCATTTGACTTTTTTGGAGAAGTCTTTGGAAGCACATAAAAATTTAATTTTGACAAGTCCCATTCATCTAGTCTCTCTTCTGCTTTTTCTGCATTTTGGATTCTGCTTGATATTCTATTTATGCCAAATGTTAGGGCCCCTAAATTTGTGCCTAGTTTTTCCTTGAGGAACTTTATAGTTTTAGGCTTCACATTTAAGTCTTTGATCACTCTGGAGTTAGCTTTTGTGTATGGTGTGAGGTACAGATCTTGTTTCATTTTTCTGTAAATGGATATCCAATTTTTCCAGCACCATTTATTAAACAAACATTCTCTTCCCCATTTAATAGATTTCAGCCCTTTGTCAAAGATCAGGTGTCCTTAGGTCAATAATCTTTTTCTGGGTTCTCAATTCTATTCCATTGGTCTATGTGTCTGTCATTATACCAATATCAGGCAGTTTGACTACTGTGGCTGTATTGTATGTTTTGAGATCCGGCAGTGTGAGACCTCCTACTTTGTTCTTTTCCTTAATAGTGCTTTGCTAATCCGAGGGGTCTTTCCTTTCCATATAAAGTTAGTGATTGGTTTTTACATATCCTTAAAGAATGTTGATGGGATCTGGCTTGGGATTGCATTGAATGTATAGAATGCTTTGGGTAGAATTGACCTTTTCACAATGTTTAATCTTCCTATCCATGAACATGGTATGTTCTTCCATTTATGTAGGCATCTTTTGGTTTCTTGAAGTAGTCTTTTATAGAAAAAGACTACTTTTAAAGAAAAGTATTTTCTTTGTACAGGTCTTTTGTGCCCTCAGTAAGATTTACTCCAAAGTGTTTTATTTTTTTGGTAGTTACTCTCAATGATATTGATTTTCTTATTTCTTTTTAAGGAATCTCTTTGCTGGTGTAGAAGAATCCAACTGATATTTGGATGTTGACCTTGTATCCTGCCATAATTTTAAATCTCTCCATTAGTTTCAGTAGATTTTTGACTGAGTCTCTTGGGTTTTCCATGTATAGGATCATATCATCTGCAAGTAGAGATAGTTTGACTTCCTTACCGATCTGGATGCCTTTGATCTCCCTTTCTTGCCTTATTGCCCTGTCTAGGACTTCCAATACAATTTTGAATAAAAGTAGTGATAAAAGGTATCCTTGTCTGGTTCCTGTTTGCAAGGGAAATGGTTTCACTCTTTCTCCATTGAGAAATGGTTTCAGTCTTTCTCCATTGTTACTTTTTCATAGATGTCCTTTATTATTTTGAGGAATGCCCCTTCTATTCCTATTTTGCTGAGAATTTTGATCAGGAATGGGTGTTGGGTTTTATCAAGTGCCTTTTCTGCATCAATTAATATGATCATGTGGTTCTTTTCCTTTGTTTCATTTATGTGGTGGATGACATTGATGGTTTGCTAAGATTGAACCATCCTTGCAAGTGCTCTGAAGATGTTTATAAGTTCAGGTTGGTGGATTGTATTGTTTAGCTCTTCTGTGTCTTTGTTGAGTTTCTTTCCAGTTGTTGTATCTTTCATCAAAAGTGGTGTATTACAGTCTCTTACTATTACCATGGAGTCATCTGTTTCCCTTTCCATTCTTTAAAAGTCTGATTCATGTATTTTGGGGCTATTTCTTGGGCCCATAGATATTTATTATGATTATATCTTCTCATTCAATTAATTTTTTAATCATTATATAATGTCCTTCCTTGTCTTGTATGGTGTTTTTTGTCTTAAAGTCAATTTTATCAGGAATTAATATTGCCACTCCTGCTCTTTTTCAGTTGGCATTTGCTTGATATATCTTTTTCCAATCTTTGATTTTTAGTCTATTTTTGTCTTTGTATCTCAAGTGTGTGTCTTGTAGACAGACTATTGATGGATTGTGTTTTCTTATCCAATCTGTAACTCTCTGTCTTTTCAGTGGTGCATTTAACCCACTAGCACTCAGTGTAATTATCAACAAGTATGAATTGGTTGCTGTAATTTTATGATGTGTTTTTTCATGGTTTCTTTGTTCCATACAATTTTCTACACTGAGCTCATTATGCTTATGAATCATGTTATCATTTCTTTTGTTGCTGTTGTGTTGTTGTTGCTGTTGTTGTTATGTGCTGTTGTGTTGTTATGTGCCCAACTCATAGCGACCCCTCCTTGGGTTTCTGAGGTAATATCACTATGGAAGTAGGATTGCCCAACCTTCCTTCTGAGACTGTTGTTTTAGCATTTGCTAAATATTTGTGCTTGTCCTCTTTTTTATTGTGATGTGAGGGGTTATCATTTTTCTTTGAGGTTATCCTGTGATTTATAATTTTCTCCTTGAGATTAGAACATCCATTCTATCTTGCAACTCCCTTGACTTCCTCACCATTTACAAGTTCTGTAACTATCCAATATTTTCCCTCTTTTTGCTTTATAGTTGCCCTCATTTGCCAATTAATGTCTTTGCTTCCCTGTTTATAATCTTGTAAGCTCATTTTACTTTGGATATGTCCATAGCTGTAGTTTCTGGGTTGTGTCATCTTGTGTATTAATGGTCGGTTGTTGTTTGGTATTATTGGTTTTCTGTTCAAAGAACTTCCATTAGTATCTCTTGTAAGGTTGATCTGGTTTGAACAAATTCCCTTAATTTTTGCTCTTCTGGAAATCTTCTAATTTCACCATCATATTTGAGGACAATTTTGCCAAGTATATAATTCTTGGTTGAAAATTTTTCTCTTTCAGGGTTTTATATATGTCATCCCTTTGCCTTCTTGCTTGCATGGTTTCTGCTGAGAAATCAGAACTTATTCTTATTGGTTGTCCTTTGTAAATAAGTTTTGGTTTTTTCCATGCTGCTTTCAGGATTCTTTCTTTGTCTTTCATTTTGATGAGTTTGATGATGATGTCTAGGTGATTTTGTTTTGGGGTCTATTCTGTTTGGGGTTCATTGGACTTCCTGAATTGATATATTCTCATCTTTCATCATATCAGGGAAGTGTAAGTTCTCTTCCAACTTATCTTGAACATTTTTTTCAGTGATTTTATTTTTATCCTTCTTTCTGGAGTCCCTGTTATTTCTTTTGATGGTATCCTACATGAACCTTAGGCTTTCTTCATTTTGTTTTGATCTTCTTTCTGATTTATCCCTTTCTAAAGAAGTATGCAGGTATTTTTCTTCAATCTCATCGATTCTGTCTTCCATTGTTTTGATTCTACTCCTTTGCCCTTTCAATGTGTTATCTATTTCTGAAAATTTTGTATTAATCTTCTGGATTTCTCTTGTAGATTTTGTATAATTTTAAATTTTTCATTTATTTTGTCATTTTGTTCTTGTATTTTCTTCTGAAATCATTCTAGATTTTTGCCTGTGTTTTCCTAAATTTTGTCAGTGTTTTCCTTTATCTGTCTCTCAATCTTTTGAAGATACCTAAATATAATATTTTTTAAGTTCCTTATCAGGGAGTTCCAATGCTGCTTCTTCCTCTGGGTTGTGTTCTGGGTCTGTATCCTGCTCCCTTGTTTCTACCACTTTGTCTTGCTTCTTGTGTGGACTGTGATAGTCTTTTATCTCTGAGACATTGTGATGTTGTTGTATTTACATATCTGTTAACTATTTGTGAAGAGCAGCTGAGGGTAAGTCAAGCTCTTCTTGGTGGTTGTTTATTGTAGGCCCATTGGTGGAGAAGGAGGTGGTGGCTCTCAGTAAGAGAATCTGTAGGAGGTGTGGGTGTAGTTGTGTTGCATGGGCACTGTTGCTGTTTCCCACTCAATTAGACAAAAGCAACAATTGAGTAACCATCAAAAAAGTAAAAGCAAGTAGACAAAAAACACACTGTGTAATCACACAGGAACAATAATCAAAAGAAAAAAGGAAAAAAAAGAGAAATATCTGGGGAGAAGGCAATAAGAGAAAAAAGGCAGAGTAGGAGAATAATGAAGAGAAATAATGGGAAAAAATGCAAAAAGAATAATAAGGAATGGGCTTAACCATGAGAAGGAACAAAATTGAAACCAGAAATAAGGAAGAGAGGAAAAAGTTAAAACTAGAACCTGGGAAGGGTGGAATAAAGAATAATTATAAAAAAGGACAAAAATAGTAATAATAATAGTAATACTAATTTTAAAACAGACAAAAACAAACTAAAAAAAAAATCTGGGCAGGGTCAGCATGGCACCCAGTCTCCATCACAGCACACAGACGGGGATGGAATTCCTGCTGGCTCAGAAGGTGGGTTGGAGTGAGGGATGGCCGCACCTTCACTCACCAAGAGGGTGTGAGGTATAAGATTAGCAAAGGGAATATTTCACCTTTCCAGTCATTGGCATCTGGAATTTCCTTGCTGTTCCTGGCAAGTGGAGCCTATTCTTAAGTCCCTGGAATGTCAGAGAACGCTGTTGCTTTAAATATCCAAAAAAGTCTAATCCCTTGTAAATGTTCAAAAAGGCTTCCACCTCCAGACAGGCAAAAGACCACAACTCAGCCTGCCTTCCTCTTCGCTGCTTCTGCTTTTATTCTCCAGCCACCAGAGCAGTTCTCTGTGCAGTCCCTGGCTAGCAGGGCTGATTTTTAGGTTAATTCTTAGGTCCTAACATCAGTTGGCAATATTCAAGCTGTCTGTGCCATCAGGATTGCTAACAAACCACATCTGCTTATGTCTCCTTTTTTGGTGTTTTCATGCAAATTCTTCTACTAGTTGGCGTTTAGTCCACTTCTATATCCTTCTCTTCAAAGTTCAGGGCTCCAGGATTATCTTCTGTATTTGTGTTTATTGATTCTCCTTTTCTTTGTTGAAGGGGGTTTGTGCAGTCTTTCTGCCTATTCTGCCATCTTACCAGAATCTCTCAAAGGTTTATACATTTAAATGGGGCTCTGATGGCACAGTGGTTAAAGCATTCAGCTGTCAGCCAAAAGGTCAGTGGTTGGAACCTACTAGGTGCTCTAAGGCAATCAACTTCCATAACTATATACAGCCTTGGAAACCCAATGGGACAGTTCTACTGTGTCCTAAGGGGTCACTATGATTTGGAATTGACTTGACAGAGCTTTTTTTAAGTCATACATGTGCATTTTGCCTTATCTCAACTCATAAAAAAATTGCTGCAGCTATTTTGTTTAATCATTCTTTCTTTGTTCTTTTTTCTAAGTTAAGTAATTCAATTGTTTTTATTCCTCTTTCCAAACTCTGTGTTTTAGGATCTATAAAAATTCAACATCTCAGCCCTCTGACTTTGGGTAAAAGTTTTCACTCAACTTTTAAATTCTCTTTCTCAATTTTTAATTCACATGAGATGAAATTTCAAGGCAACAAATGACTGATCTGCCATTGAAGCCTTATAGCCCAATGTTTCATTTCTTTTTCTCTTTGTTCTATCATCAACAAAAAACACACTTCTTACACAACCCATAGCACCTAAGTCACAAGTGGTTATTTTGTGACCATTCAGAATTTATTCCTTTCCTTTATTCCCATAGGAGGGAAACCAAACCAATTTTTTATTTCCACTACCTATTTCTGCTAAAATCCAACTCCCTGCAAATTTCTTCATTTCTTCAAGTTTTAAGTACTTCTCTCTCTTTCTGATTCTCATTTTCTTTCATGCCTTTTTATTTTTTAACTTCCTTTATTCATCACAAAATTCAGTGCCAAGCCATCACTGAATACTACTCATACTTTCTATTCTTGTCTGAAGTTTGAGGCCTTGAATTACCATAAATATGTGAGTTCTCATTGATCTTGGGTGGGGGAAGACAGAAAAGTGATTGCTACCTGCAACACAGTCTCCCGTAACATTTGGGCTATCATTCATAGAAGGAATGACTTCTAATTCACTTAATTGTTTTTCTTGGGGAAGAAATTGTGAGCCTTTGGGGATCCAGTACTAATTCTTTTACTTCATTTAAAAGGTAGGCTAATGACAATGTCAAAGCCTCTCAAAAATCTCCCATATAAGCCTATGTTGACTTTCTCTATGTTTTCTCCTATGTTGTTGTTCTTGTTGGATGTGTTTGAATTGAATCCAACCCATAGCAATCCTTTGTACAACAGAAACAAACACTGCCCATTCCTGCACCATCCTCACAATCCTTGCTGTGCTTGAGCCCATTGTTTCAGCCATGATGTCATATCTCAATCCATATCCTTGAGGACCTCCCTTTTTTCGCTGGCCCTACACTTTACCAAGCATGATATCCTTCTCCAGGGACAGGTCTCTTCTGACAATGTGGCCAAGGTAGGTGAGACAAAATCTGGCCATTCTTGGTACTAAGGAACATTAAGGTTTCAGTCCTTCTAGAATAGATTTGACATTTCTTCTGGCATTTTGTGATATTTTCAGTTTTCCTCACCAATACCAAAATTCAAAGGCATCAATTCTTCTTTGGTCTTCCTTATTTATTCTCCAGCTTTCACATGCATATGAGTCTGTTGAAAGTGCCATGGCTTGGTTAAGCCAACAGTAGTTTTCAAAGTGATATCTTTGTCCTTCAAAACTTTAAAGGGGTCTTTTGCAGATTTGCCCAGTGAAATATGAGGTCTGATTACTTGACTACTGTGTCCATGAATGTTGGTTGTGGATTCAAACAAAATGAAATCTTTGACAGAGTTAATCGTTTTTCCACTTATTGTGGTGTTGCTTATTAGCCCAGTTGTGAGGATTTTTTTTTCTTTTTTATGTTGAGGTATAATCCATACTAAAGACTATATTCTTTGACCATCATCAGTAAGTGCTTCAAGTCATCTTCACTTTCAGCAAGGAAGGTTTTGTCATCTGCATATTGTAGGTTGTTAATGAGTCTTCCTCTAATCCTGAGACTATGTTCTCCACATAGTCCACCTTTTTGGATTATTTGCTCAGCATACATATTGAACAAGAATGGGGAAAGGATACAAACCTGATGGACACTCTTCCTGATTTTAAACCATGCAGTGTTCCCTTGTTCTGTTTGAATGACAGACTCTTGGTTATGTACAGGTTCCTCATAAGCACAATGAAGTGTTCTGGAATTCCCATTCTTTGCAATTTTATCCAAAATTTGTTATGAGCCACACAGTCATATGTCTTTGCATAGTCAATAAAACACACCTTTCTGGTATTCTTTGCTTTCAGCTAAGATCCATCTGACATCAGCAATGATAGCCCTCATTTCACATCCTTTCCTGAATCTAGTTTGCATTTCTGGAAGTTCTCAGTCAATATACTTCCATAACCATTTATGAATTACCTTCAGCAAAATTTTAATTGTGTGTGATATTACTGTTATTGTTCTATACTTTGCACATTCTGAAGGATCATCTTTCTTTGGATTGGGCACAAATATTGATCTCTTTAAGTTGGTTGGTCAGATAGCTATCTTCCAATTTTCCTGACATAGATGATTAAGTGCCTCCAGCACTGCATCAATTTGTTGAGACATCTAAATGGGCATTCTGTCAATTCCTGGAGCCTTGTTTTCCACCAATGCTGTCAATGCAGCTTGGACATCTTCCTTAAATATCATTAGTTCTTGATCATATGCTCCATCCTGAAATGATTGAACATCAGACAATTCTTTTTGGTACAGTGATTCTGTGTATTTCTTCATTGTTTTTTATGGCATTCAGTATGTTGTCCATAAGATCCTTCAAAGTTACAACTTGAGGTTTTAATTTTTTCTTCAGCTATTTCAGCTGAGGAAATACTGAACATGTTTTTTTTTTCCTTTTGGGCTATCTAACTCCAGGTTTTTGCACATTTCATTAGAATACTTTGTTTCCTCGAGCTGCCCTTTGAAATCTTCTGTTCAGATCTTTTATTTCAACATTTCCTTCTTTTGCTTTAACTACTCTCCATTCAAGAAGAAGTTTCAGAGTTTCTTCTGACATTCATTTCTGTCTTTTCTTTCTTTTCTGTCTTTTTAATGACTTTGTGCTTTCTTCATGTATGATGTTATTGATGTCATCCCACTGTTTGTCTGGTCTTCAGTCATTAGTGTTCACTGTGTCAAATCTATTCTTCAGATGATCTCTAAATGGAGGTGGGATCTACTCAAGTCATATTTTGGCTCTCATGGCCTTGTTTTAATTTTCTTCAGCTTCAACTTGAACTTGTATAGGAGCAATTAATTGTCTGTTCCACAGTCAGCTCATTGGCCTTTTTGACTGATGTTGAGCTTCTACTTCACCTTATTCCTCATACATAGTCTATTTGATTTCTGTGTATTCCATATGGCAAGGTCCTAGTGTATAGTCACTGCTTATGTTGTTGAAAAAAGTATTTTGCATTGGATAAGTTGGTGGTTTTGCAAAATTCTATCATGCAATCTCTGGTGTCATTTCTATCACCAAGGTCATATTCTCCAACTTCTAATGCTTCTTTGTTTCCAACTTTCACATTGCAATCAGGTTTATTATGTGTTCTCCTATGAGGTGCTCAAGAATGGGTTGTGAGAAGTAGGAAGGACAGAACAAAGGAGGGATGGATGGAAGAGGGAGGGGACAAAGGAGAGAAGAAAAAAACAAGTAATTGTTATGTTGACAACCTCTTTGATAAAATAGACCAATTGTATTCTTTCCTATAAGTTACTTTAAAAATTAAAATGCATAAATAAAGATTGGAGCTATGGTAGCATAGTGCCTAAGGCATTTGACTGATAACAAGAAGCCTGGTGGTTCAAATGCACCAGCCACTCCTTGGAAGGAAAGTTGAGAAATCTACATCCATAGTGATATCACCATGGAAAACCAATGAGGGGTCACTATAGGTCAGATCCGACTTGATAGCAGTGTGTGCATACATATATAAAAGTTTGACAGAGACTATCTCTACCTATATATTTGTATTTGCTGCAAATATATCCATGAATGCAGTAGAGCATACAAGAGATAATATTATGAAATCTCTTTGTCAGAGTTCCAGTAAGATGGCAGAATAGGCAGATAAACTACAAAGACTCTCTTCAACAAAGAAAAGGGGCACCAATTAATGCAAATAAAGGAGATAATCCTGGAGCCCTGACCTGCAAAAGGAAGGATACAGAAGTGGACTAAGCTCCAACTAGTAGAAGAACCTGAAAGAAAAAATAAAAAAAAGAGACATACAGAGCTGCAGTCTACAGTGATCTTGATGGTATAGACAGCCTGGATATTGCCAAGTGGTGTTAGGACCTAAGAATTAACCTAAAAACTGGTTCTGTTAGCCAGGGGCTGCATGGGGAACTGTACTGGTGGCCAGTGAATAAAAGGGGAAGCAGCAAAGAGGGAGATGGACTGAGTTGTGAACGTTTGACTGCCCTGAGGATGCAGCCATTTTGAATGTTTACAAGCATTTCCACACTTTTTTATATTTAAATTGATGATGTTCTCTTACATTCCAGGGACTTAAGAATAGACTCCACTGAAAGGTACCATGACAACATTCAGGACATGAAAGACTGGAAAGGTAGCAGAAATCTAAATGCAATAATGTCACAATGTCTCAGAGACAGCAGACCATCAAGTCCACACAAAGAAGCAAGATAAAGTGGTAGAAACAAGGGAGTGAGATACAGAGCACCTCCCTGAGGAAGAAGCACCATTGGAATTCCCTGATAAGGAATTGAAAAGAATCGTACTTAGATATCTTCAAAGCACTGAGAGACAGAGCAAAGAAAACATGGACAAATTTAAGAAAAAACACAGACAAAACCCTAAAAAAATTTTCAGAAGAAAATATAAGAACAAATGATGAAATAAATGAAAAATTAGAAATGATACAAAATCTACAGAGAGGAATCCAGAAGACTAATACTAAATTTTCAGAAATAGATAACACATTGAAAGGGCAAAAGAATAGAATCAAAACAATGGAAGACAGAATTAATGAGATTGAAGAAAAATACCTGCATACTTCTTTGGAAAGGAATAAATCAGAAAGAAAATCAAAACAAAATTAAGAAAGCTTAAGGTTCATGTGGGATAGCATCAAAAGTAATAACCTACATGTCACTGATTAAAGGATTAATTGAACAGGAAGATATAATCATAATAAATATCTATGGACCCAATGAAAGAGCCCCAAAATACATAAATCAGACTTTAAAAGAGTTGAAAAGGCCAATAGATGAGCTCACAGTCATATTAGGAGAATTTAATACACCACTTTCAATGAAAGGTAGAACAACCAGAAAGAAACTCAACAAAAATGCAGAAGAATTAAATAGTACAATTCATCCACTTGATTTTATAGGCATCTACAGAGTACTTTACTGAACAACACCATAATATGCATTCTTTTCCAGTGCACATGGAACTTTCTCCATGACAGACCATATGTTGAGCCATAAAGCAAGACTTAATAAATTTAAAAATACTGAAATACTGCAAAGCATCTTCTCAGATCACAATGTTATCAAATTAGAAACCAACAATAGGAAGATCAACAGAAAAAGAGCAAACACATGGAAACTGAACAATACTCTCCTTAAAGATGACTGAGTCATAGAAGAAATAAAAAATGAAATGAAAAAAATTCTTGCATCAACAAAGAATTAAAGCAAAATGTACCAAAATCTACAGGATAAAGCAAAAACTATGTTCAGAAGCTAATTTATAGCAATAAATGTACACATCAACAAAGAAGAAAAAGCCAAAATCAACACTTTAAACCAACGTCTCCAACAATTAGAAAAAGAACAGCAAGAAGAGCCTACAGTCACCAGAAAAAAGGAAATCATAAAGATTTGAGTAGAAATCAATGAAACAGAAAACAAAGACAATAGAAAAAATCAACATGCCTAGAAGTTGCTTTTTCTGAAAAGATTACTAAAATTGACAAACCACTGGCAAATTTAACAAAGGAAAAGAGAGAATACAAATAGCATGAATAAGAAATGAAAGGATGACATCACAACAGAACCAACTGAAACAAATAGGATAATATAAAGAACAGTACTCCAACAAATTTGAAAATGTGGAAGAAATGGACAGATTTCTAGAAACACAGCACTTACCTAAACTAACACAGACTGAAATGGAAAAATTGAACAGATTCATTACAAAAGAAGAAATTGAACAGGTCATAAATATATTACCAACAAAAAAAGTCCTGGCCCAGAAGATTTCATCAGAGAATTCTACCAAACTTTCAGAGAAGATTTGACACCAATCCTACTGAAAATATTCCAAAATATAGGAAAGAACAGAATCCTCCCTAATTCATTTTATGAAGCAACCATAACCTTGATACCAAAACCAGGCAAAGACATCATTCAAAAGGAAAACTACTGACCAATGTCCATTATGAGTAGAGGGGTAAAAATCTTCAACAAAATCCCAGCCAACAGACTCCAACAATATATCAAGAAAATAATTCATTATGACCAAGTGGGGTTTATATCAGGTATGCAAAGATGGTTCAACATTGGAAAAACAATCAACGTCCTTCACTACATAAATAAAACAAAGGTAAAAAACCCACCAGATCCTATCAATCAATGCAGAAAAGACATTTCATACAATACAACACTCATTCCTGATAGTAACTCTCAGGAAAATAAGAACAGAAGGGACATTCCTCAACATAATAAAAGACATCTATGCAAAACCAACAGCCAACATTATTCTCAATGGAGAGACTGAAACCATTCCCCTTGCAAGCAGGAACCACACAAAGATGCCTTCTATCACCACTTGTATTCAATATTTCCTAACCTATTGCCATGGAATGGGATCTGACTCATAGCAACGCCTGCTTGGGTTTCTGAGGCAGTTTCACTATGGAAGTAGATTGCCCAACCTTCTTTCCAAGAGTGGCTGGTGTGTTTGAACTGCCAGTATTCCAATTAGCAGTGAAATGCCTTAGGCACTATGCCACAAGAGCTTCCAGGACAATAAGGCAAGGAAGGGGAATCAAAGACATTCAAATTGGTAAGGAAGAAGTCGAACCTATCCCTATTTGCTGATGATATAATCCTATACCTAGAAAATCCAAGAGACTCAGTCAAAAATCTACTGGAACTAATTGAAAGATTTAGTCTCATGACAGGATACAAGATCAACATCCAAAAAAAAAAAAAACAGTTGAATTCCTCTACACCAGTAAAGAGATTGCTGAAAAGTTCAAAATGGAATCTTATCAGTAATCATCATGCTATTTCCCTCTAGCAACTTAGTGCTTGAAAAACTAAGTACAGCAGTTTGAATTAAGGAATTTGGTGCTCTGAACAACTCACTGAGTCAGAGTGTACCAAACTAAGAGGAGAAGAATTAGAGGAAAGTTATAGGAGAAATAAAAACAAAGAGGATCTACTCTGCAGAACATGGACAAGCAACTGAGAAAGGCCATTAGAGACTTCCCTGGGGGACTGACTGGCAGGCAAGAATGGCCTTCTAAGACCCCCCTGGTTCAAGGCAGAAGACATCACATATCATCATACCAGCAGCCACACCAGCATATCAGCGATCACAAGGATCGACCTTCAACACCTGATTTTATCGGTAACTTGGGTCAGCTAGGTGCAAATGGGCACACCCAGCACCACTGAATCCCAAACAGAAAGCCCACTGGTGTCCCAGGTGGGTTGGCTCACTCCCCCCTCAGTGGGTCAATGAAAAAGCTTGGGTCAGCTTAATGGCACCGAGAGGTTTGCGTGTGACTTTGTCACTAATATTGGGACCACAGATTTCTAATAGACACTGACCCAACTCCAGCACAGTTGAAACTGAGCACATCTTTGGCATCACAGGTGGGCGGTCTCACAGACAAACTCCCGAGCTGATTGCAGTTTGGGCAGGTTGAGCCGGCACCATGGGCAGGTGGGGTGGAGAGAGAAAACACCCACATACATGGCAGATCGTGGAGCCAGGAAGTTGTCCTGGGTCAGCTTTTTGTCGCCGAGGGACCTCAGGAGTCGGGGTATTTTGCATTGTCTGAACCTGGTGGAGAGTGAGACCCCTCCATAACTGGAATCTTTTCTGAAATTGTTCTGCGGGCTTGTAAGTAACAGTACAATGTCATCAGTAGCAGCCTGCTGAAAGCCCTAGAAACAGCCTTCAGCAACAGCAAGCTTTCTTTTTTCCACTCCCACCTTCTCACTCACCAAATAGAAGAAACCACATTCAGCCAGCATAAAACCTCCCAGTTTGAACTCTAAACTTTCTTTATGTCAAAGAGAAAGCTTTATCCACATTCCTCACAGTGACTCCACCAACACAAAGAAAATTGCAGAGTGACCCAGCATACCTGAATTAATAACCAAATAAAATAAAATACACCAGCTTCACCTTTTCAAAATATTAAACCATATAACCAAGACAAAACAAATCAACACATAACCAACAGTTAAAGACAACCTCAAAATGTCTAGGAAACAACAGGCAACTTCAAATCAAACAAAAAAACAGGACAAGGTATTAGAAGCAAAACCACAAACAAAGGTCTCGTTATACATGGAGGAAGAGGAGGCAATAGAATTATCTGAGAAGGAATTTAGAAGATATGTTATAGAGCTATACAAGAGCCTAAAGAAACCCCAAACAGAAACAAGGAGACACAGACAGTTCCTGGAGAAACTCAGGAAAATCATCCAGTAGAAAGAATATTAAAATTAATACACAATCAGAACTTATATAAAACGGCAGTTAGAAATGCAGAAGATGAACACCAAAATGCAGATAATGAGTACCAAAATGCAAAATTACACAACACAGTAAAAGCACAAAAGAGTAGGTTGGAACTGACTGAAGAACACATATCCCAACTAGAAGACAAATCTCTGGACACTAGCCTGTATGAAGAAAAATCAGAACAAAGATTTAAGAGAAATGAAGAGAACCTAAGAATTTTATGTGATGACATGAGAAGAAACAATATTAGACTCATTGGAATTCCAGAACAAGAAGAGGCAAAAAAGAATATGAAGAAAATGTGAAAGACCTGGTAACAGAAAACTTCCCCAGTATCTGAAGGAAGAAAAGATATTTGTCCAAGAAGCTCAAAAAACCCCACACAAGGTAGATCCCAAGAGAAAAACACCGAGGCATATTATAATCAAACTTTCCAAAACCAAAGACAAAGAAAAAATTTTGAGAGCTGCCTGGGAAAAAAGAAATATTACTTATAATAATCAAACAGTTAGGCTGAGCTCCGATTACTCAGCAGAAACCATGCAGGCAAGAAGGCAATGGGACAGCATATATAAAACACTGAAGGAAAAGAACTTCCAACCAAGAATCCTACATCCAGCCAAAATTATCTATCAAATATGCGGGTGAAATCAAGTCATTTTCAGATAAACAGAAATGAAGAGACTTTGTGAAAAACAGACTAACCCTACAAGAAATGCTTAAGGAAGTCCTACCAATACAGAACCCACAACAGACATCAACAAAACCAGAACATGTGACATCAACTCTAAAACCAAATCAGAAGTAGATACTCAAAATAAGACCATAAAATATTCTACCTTAAAAACCAAGGAACTCAATGAGCACAGAACAACAGCAACTAACCTATCAGAAGGAATAAACAGTATGCACTGTTCTAAAAATGTAGAGACAAAAATATACTCCAAGGTAACCAAAGAGAAAAGTAACAATTCTTCTAATCAAATCCAGAAGGAAGCAAAACATACGGGTTTAATAAACACAAAACCAACTATAAAGAAGAAAAGGGAAAAAGCATTAGCCAACAAACCAAACTCAGCACAGAAAAATATATGGACCATAGAATCACCAACATCACAACAACAACAAAAAAACAATAGAATGACAGCAATCAATTCATACCTATCAATAATTACACTCAATGTGAATGGCCTAAATGCATCTATCAAGAGAAAGAGAGTGGCAGACTGGGTAAGAATAGAAGACCCATCGATATGCTGCCTACAAGAGACCCACCTTAGACACAAAGATAAAAGCTAATTAAGAGTTAAGGGATGGAAAAGAATACACCAAGCCAATGGAAACCAAAAAAGGCAGGAGTAGCAATATTGATCTCTGATAAAATAGACATTAAGGTGAAAAACATCATAAGAGATAAGGAGGGATATTATATGATGCTGAAAGAGTCAATTGACAAAGAAGACATTACAATAATAAATATTTATGCAACCAATGAAAGTGCTCCAAAATATGTGAAGCAAATATTAACTGAATTAAAAGGGATGATAGACAACTCTACAATAGTAGTGGGAGACATTAACACGCCACTTTCGAAGAGGGACAGGTCAACTGGAAAAAACTCAATGAGGATACAGAAGAACTCAACAGTACAATCAACCAACTCCACCTCACAGACATATTCAGAGCATTTCACCTAACAAAAACACAATTCATATTCTTTTCCAGTGCACATGGATCCTTCTTCAGAAAAGACCATATGCTGGGACATAAAACAAGCCTCAATAAATTCAAAAGCATTGAAATACTGCAAAGCATCTTCTCAGACCACAATGCTATAAAAATATAAATTAATAATAGGAAGAACAAGGAAAAAGCATCAAACATATGGAAGTTGAACAACTCACTGCTCAAGAAATACTGGGTAACAGAACAGATAAAATCTGAAAAAAAATTCCTAGAAACAAATGAGAATGAAGATATATCATACCAAAACCTATGGAACACAGTGAAAGCAGTACTCAGAGGACAGCTTATAGCAATAAATGCATACATCAAAAAAGAGGAAAGAAACAAAATCAACACTCTCACTCATCAACTCCAACAACTAGAAATAGAACAACAAAAGAGTCCTACAGTATCTAGAAGCAAGAAAATAATAAGGATCAGAAATAAACGAAACAGAAAATAAAAAAAAATTAAGAGAGAAAATGAACAAAACAAAGAGCTGGTTCTTTGAAAAGATTAAGAAAATTGATAAACTGTTTGCAGACCTAACGAAAAGAAAGACAAGACAAATCACAAGAATTGTGAACGAAAATAGTGTCATCACAACAGAACAAACTGAAATAAAAAAGATACTGACAGAATATTATGAAAAACTTTACACCAATAGAGAACCTAGAAGAGATGGACAAGTTTCTAGACTCACAAGACCTACCTAAACTATCCCACTCAGAAATAGAAAACTTGAGCAGACCCATAGCAAGGAAAGAAATTGAACAGGTCATTAAAAAAAAAAAAAACTTCCCACAAAGAAAATCCCTGGCCCTGATGGCTTCACTGGAGAATTCTATCAAATATTCAGAGAAGAGTTGACACCTATGCTACTCAAGCTATTCCAGAACATAGAAAAAGATGGAGTACTCCCAACCTCATTTTATGAAGCAAGCATAACACTAATACCAAAACCAGGGAAAGACAACACTAGAAAGGAAAACTACAGACCAATATCCCTCATGAACATAGACGCAAAAATCTTTAAACAACATTTAAAAAAATTAATACACTCAGACCAAGTGGGATTCATACTAAGTTTACAAGGGTGGTTCAATGTCAGAAAATCAATCAATGTAATCCATCATATAAACAAAACAAAGGAAAAGGACCATATGATTATATCAATTGATGCAGAAGAGGCATTTTGATAAAATCCAACATCCATTCCTGCTCAGAACTCTCAGCAAAATAGGGATAGAAGGGAAATTCCTCAACATAATAAAGGGTACATATGCAAAACCAATGGCCAACATCATTATTAGTGGAGAAAGACTCAAGGCATTCCCCTTACGAACGGGAACCAGACAAGCATGCCCTCTTTCACCACTTCTATTTAACATTGTATTGGAAGTCCTGGTCAGGGCAATAAGGCAAGAAAGAGAAATAAAAGTCATACAAATTGGCAAAGAGGAATTAAAACTATCTCTATTTGCAGATGATATGATCCTGTACATAGAAAACCCACAGGACTCATTAAAAAAAAAAAAAAAAAAAAACTACTGGAACTAATAGAGAGGTTCAGCAAAGTGTCAGGATACAAGATTAACATAAAAATCAGTTGGATTTCTCTACACCAGCAAGGAGTCCTCTGATAAAGAAATAAAGAAAACTATACCATTTACTATAGCTATGAAAAAGATAAAATATCTAGGAATAAATCTCACCAGAGACACAAAAGACCTATACAGAGAAACCTATAAAACACTGCTACAAGAGACAACAAGGGCACTACATAAATGGAAGAACCTACCTTGTTCATGGATAGGTGGACTAAACATTATGAAAATATCAATACTACCTAAAGCAATCTATACATTTAACACAATCCCAATCCAGATTTCAACAATTTTTTTTAAGGACATGGAAAAACTAATTACTAATTTCATATTGAAAGGAAAGAGACCTCAAATAAGCAGAGCACTTCTCAAGAAGAAAAACAAAGTGGAAGGTCTCACACTTCCAGATCTTTAGAACTACTATATAGCCACAGTAGTCAAAACAGCATGGTATTGGTACAATGATAGACAGACAGACCAATGGAACAGAATCAAAAGTCCAGAATAGATCCATCCATCTATGGACAACTGATCTTTGACAAAGGCCCAAAACCCATTAAATGGGGAAGAGACAGCCTCTTTTACAAATGGTGCCAGCAAAACTGGATATCTACCTGTAGAAAAAACACTGGATATCTACCTGTAGAAAAATGAAACAAGATCCATACCTCACCCCATACACAAAAACAAACTCAATTGGGATCAAAGACTTAAATGTAAAACCCAAAACTATAAAATTCATCAAAGATAAAATAGGGGCAAATCTAGGAGCCCTAATTTATGGCATAAATAGACAGTCAAGCATAACCAAGAATGTGCAGGAGATAGAAGAGAAGCCAAATGACGGGGACTTTTTAAAAATTAAATTCTTGTGCACATCGAAAGATTTCATCAAAAGGGTAAAAAGAGAACCTACAGATTCGGAGAAAATATTTGTCTGTAATTTATCTGATAAAGGACTTATCTCCAAAATCTATAGAAAACTTCAGCACCTCAACACCAAAATGACAAGTAACCCAATTCACAAATGGGCAAAAGACTTGCACAGGCACTCCACTAAAGAGGATATACAGGCAGCCAACAGACACATGAGAAATTTTTCACAATCATTAATCATTAGAGAGATTCAAATCAAAAACAACAATGACATATCATCTCACCCCAACAATAATAGCAAAGTTCAACAAGTCAGAAAGTGACAAATGCTGGTGAGGTTGTGGAGAGATTGGAACTCTTGTACACTGCTGGTAGTATTGTAAAATGGTACAACTATTGTGGCAAATGGCATGGTGTTTCCTTAAAAAACTGAAAATAGAAGTCCCATTTGATCCAGCATTTCCATTGCTAGGAATATATCCTAAAGAGGTGAAAGATAGCTCACAAACAGACATATGTACACTTATGTTCATCGCAGAACAATTTACCATAGCAAAGAGATGGAAGCAGCCTAAGTGCCCATCAACGGATGAGTGGATAACCAAATTATGGTATATCCACACATTAGAATACTATGCCACACTAAAGAACAATGAGGGATACGCAAATCATCTCGCAACATGGACAAACCAGGAGGACATTATGCTGAGTGAAATAAGTCAATTGCAGAAGGACAAGTACTGTATGAGCCCATTACTATAAAAAGACAGAAAGGGTTTGCTTGGGAAAGGGAACTCACCTAGTAGGTTACCCAGATGGGAATGGAAGGGGACGGATTAATTTCAGGCCAGTTGGGGCTTACGTGCTGACATGAGTAGGGGAGGGATATACAGGAAGGATATATGACCACCATAATAACATTAGGAAACGGGAGGACACAGGATTTACAAATAAGGGATAGATGACAGATGTTAATACCAACCAATGTGTCCACAATACTATATTGCCATTAACACCAAACACTAGGCTATACAGATAAACACATAAACACCTGAGATGATCAGATGGGGTCAGTGAACAGAAGTATACTCTAGACCAAGGATAGATTCAGCTGAGGCTAATCTTGCACAGACATCAGTGATATAAAATATCTGCAGTCCTTACAGAAACAATAGAAGGCAGATGTGGAGTAATACCTCACAGACAGCCAGACGCTGTGGGACAGAGATCCAATAGATCTACTGTGTCAGGACCATAGTACTGGGGGACACCAGACTCAATTGGTACAACAAAATACATAAGAGCATTGCTCCACGTCCTACAGTGGTGAGTAACATCAGGGGTCTTAAAAGCTTTCAAGCAGTCATCTAAGATGCAGCTTATGGTCTCCTAGCATTGGAAGTGAAGAAGAATGTACACACACACACATACACAAAAGAAAAAAACAAGGGCATTTAGAAGCAATTAGCCCTAGAACATGATGGCCCTTGAGACAAGAAGAACTAGATGATGCCCAGTTACCAATGCCAACCACTCAGGAAAGGATCAAATCTGGAGATCCTAGATAGAGTGGGAGGGAAAATGTGGAACAAAACCCAAAAACTCAATAATGACCAGAATTACTGGTCAGATGAAATCTGGTGAGACTCCCAATACTATTGCCCTGGAATATATTCTGCATCTGGAGTAAAACTCACTGCCAGGGGTGGGCTCTCAGCCCAATAGCTAACAAGATGTACACAGAGACCACTCAACCCAGGATGACACACCCACACACTCTATGGTAATATATCCCCTAGAGCAATAGACCATGGGACACCAGAGGACCAACATTCAAACTAAGGAAATGCATGACAGACAGAAGTGCATAAATATGAGGGGCACAGGGGAAGGGTTATAGTGCAGGGAGGGGAAGAGTCTAGTTTAGGGTAGGACATGGCAAATGGGGAATGAAACCAAATGTACATGTTGCATTGAATGTAAAACAACCTCTTAAAATAAAAATAAAAAAAGAAGAGATTGCTGTAAAAGAAAAATAAAATACTTGGGAGTAAATCTCACCAGGGACACAAAAGGCCTCTACAAATAAAACTATAAAAGACTACTTCAAAAACCATAAGAGAGCTACATAAATGGAAGGACATACCATGCTCGTGGATAGAAAGACTGAACATTGTGAAAATGTCAATTCAACTCAAAGCAATCTATACATTCAACACAATCCCAACCTAGATCCCATCAACATTCTTTAAGGATATGGAAAAACCAGTCCCTAACTTTATATGAAAAGAAAAGAGACCTCGGATAAGCAAAGCACTATTAAAGAAGAAGAACAAAGTAGGAGGTCTCACACTGCCAGATCTCAAAACCTACTATACAGCCACAGTAGTCAAAACTGCCTTGTACTGGTACAACGACAGACACATAGACCAATGGAATAGAATTTAGGATCCAGAAATAGATCAATCGACCAATGGTCAGCTGATCTTTGACAAAAGATATGGCCGAAATCCATTAAATGGGGAAGAGAAATTGTCTATTTAACAAATGGTGCTGGCAAAACTGGATATCCATTTACAGAAAAATGAAACAAAATCTGTGCCTCACACCATACACAAAAACTGACTCCAGATGGATCAAAGACTTAAATGTGAAACCTAAAACCATAAACTTCCTCGAGGAAAAACTAGGGGCAAATTTAAGGGTCCTAATATATGGCATAAATAGACTATCAAGCATAACTCAAAATGAATAAATAGCAGAAGATCACCTGGATAAATGGGACCTTGTAAAAATTAAATTTTTATGTGCTTCCAAAGACTTCTCCAAAAGAGTCAAAAGAGAACCTACAGATTAGGCAAAAGTATTGGCAATGACATAGGCGACAAGGGAGGTATCTTTAGAATTTATAGAAAACTCCAACAGCCCAATAACTAAAAGACAAATAATCCAATTAAACAATGGGTAGAGGACATGAATAGACACTTCACCAAAGATGATATTCAGGAGGCCAACAAACATATGAAGAAATTCTCACAATCATTAGGCATTAGAAACATGCAAATCAAAACAACAATGAGATACCATCTTGCTCCAGCACTAGTAGCAAAGTTCAAGAAGACAGAAAATAACAAATGCTGGCAAGGATGCAGAGAGAATGGGACTCTCATACACTACTAGTGGGACTGTAAAATGATACAGCCACTACAGAAAGCAGTATGGTGATTCTTTAAAAAAGTTGGAATTAGAAATACTTTTTTAGCCTGCCATTCCATTAATAGGTATATATCCTAAAGAATTGAGAGTCAGGACAAGAACAGTCATATGCACACCTACATTCATCACAGCACTATTTACAATAGCACAAAGATGGAAACAACCTAGGTGTCCATCAACAGAAGAATGGATAACCAAACTATGGTCTATATACACAATGGAATACTATGCAACACTAATGAATAACATAGAATCTGCAAAACACTGCAGAAAGTGGATGAACTTGCAAGACATTATGCTGAGTGAAATAAGTCAATCACAGAAGGACAAATATTGTATTAGTCCATTGTTGTAAAAAGTGAATGAAAGGCTTATATATGGAAGGAAACTTTCTTTGTTGGTTACCAGAGGTGAGAGGGGAGGGGAAGGTAACACTGTTAGATAGTATTAATTTTGATGAAGAAAAGAGTAAAGTACCAAATTTGACTGATCAACACTGTGCCACTGAGGAAGAGGAAAACATAGAGAGGTGCATGGGAGGTACAGACAACAAAGATGAACCCTTTTACACATACAGTACTGCATTGTCAGTGGAGGCAAACATTGATCTATGCATGGATAGATGGGTGAATGGGCAAACTATTAGGTATATCTATGAGGGAGGAATGTGCCTGTGACCATGTATAGGGTTGGCAGACAACGTTTCTACAAGTGTATTTGTATGTTCTGTAAGTATTCCTAGGTATATAGTAGAGCTTACAAGGGACAAGTTTGTAGTCACTTCTTGGCCACAGCCAGCTACCCAGAAGGAGCCAGTAGTTGGACCTATGGGCTTAGGAACATAGTCACTGGGGACCTCAAGCTCAACTGGCATAACATACTACACCAAAACATTGTTCCACATCCTACTTTGGTCAGTAGTGACTGGGATCTCAAAAGCTGGCGATTGGCCATCTAGATGACTGGGATCTTAAAAGCTTGTGAGTGGCCATCGAGATGTAATGATGGATCTCTCCTCATTCAGAGGAAGGAAAAATGAAGAAAATGAAAGAAACATGGGAAGAATTAGGCCAAGTGACTGGTACACCATGTGATCCTCAGCCTGGATTTCAGCCAGGGAATTTCCTGGGTGTTGATAATAGCTTATAAATCTTGGTATGGATTTGGGTTAGATGGTGTATTAATGTGCAGAACTTAGTGAATGTGCTTTTAAATATTGTACATTTCATTGTATGTAAATTTTATATTATAAGAAAATAATAATGAATACTAATTAATAATATGCATGCTGAAGTATTTGGGGAGATAAATACTTTGAAACTTATCAAACAAGAATAGATAAGGTGATGGATATATGGAATGATGATAAAGCAAGCACAATTTAATGTTAATAAAATCTAGGCAGTAGGTATATGATTATGAGACCAGAAAAACAGATGGTGGCCAGCTATCACTGTCAACCACTCAGGCAGGGATCTATGTAGGAGATCCTGGACAGAATGGAGAACAATATGGAACAAAACTGAAAATCATTAAAAAAAAAAAGAAGAAGAAGAAGAAGAAGAAGAAGCAGGTTTTCTGGTCTGATAGAGCCTGATGGGACCACTGAGACTATGGCCCCTAGCTGCCCTTCAGGTCTGGAATTGAACCCACTCCTGTGGCTTCCAGCCAAACAAAAGAAAGGCATATGAGCTGAACATTTATATCAGGTAGATACACTTCTTGGAGAGATCCATCATGGGCAAATTGAAGGGCTGTGTAAGCACAGGGAGACAGCTTGAGAGGCAGGAGTTCATGGGAGGGAAGGATACAGGGAAGAGGTAACTATGGGAGGAAGTGGGAAGAGAGCTGTTGCATTGTGGGAAATTGCAGACAATGTCATGAAACAAAGTATATGTGAGGTGCTGTATGGAAGTGAATTTGCTCTGTAAACTTTGACCCAAATCACAATAAAAATTACCAAAAAAAAAAGAAAGAAAATGTCTTAGTCATAACTACATAACTAACCCTCCCAAGAGGGACTGGGTCTCTGGGAGCAAGGTAAGCATGGGCGGGCTTGTGCTTACTCACTGATCTGCACTGAACACTTTCCCTTGTTATCCTCCCGAGAGGGACCGGGTCTCCGGGAGCAGGGTGGGCACGGGCGTAGCACAGAGTGGCAGGCCGGAAGAGCAGGAGAAAGGGGTAAAACCCAGGAAGCCAAAGAGAAGAGCAATCAGCC
>NW_006922426.1:779196-781322 GCF_000298275.1 Orycteropus afer afer
TGAGGAGCAAGGATATCCCATTGAGGACTAAGGTGTGCCTGACACAAGCCATGATATTTCCAATCGCCTGGTATGCATGTGAGAGTTGGACAATGAATAAGGAAGACCAAAGAAGAGTTGATGCTTTTGAGTTGTGGTGCTGGCGAAGAATGTTCTCCATCCTACTTTGGTGAGCAGTAACTGAGGTCTTAAAAGCTTGTTAGTGGCTATCTACCATGCAACTATTGGTCACTCCCCATCCAGAGCAAACAAAAATGAAGAAAATCAAAGATACAGGAAACAATTAGTCCAAAGGACTAATGGAGCACATGACCCAGCCTCCACAACCCTGAGACCAAAAGAAGTAGATGGTGCCTGGCTACCACTGCTGACATTCTGAAAGGGATCATCATAAGAGATCCTGGATAAAGTGGGAGAAAAATGTGGAATAAAACTCAAAATCATAAAAAAGAGCAGGCTTACTGGTCTGATGAAGACTGGTGGAACCCCCAGGTCCTTGGACACCCTTCAAGCTAGGAACTGAACTTAATCCCTGCATCTCAACGGGCAGGCAAATGACAGACAGGCCTAAAAGGTGAACAGTGATATCAGGAGGGTATGCACTCATTACAACAGTCAAGCATATGAGATCAAGTGGATGGCATTTGCTCAAGGATAGAGGTAGGAAGTTGGGAGGGGATGGAATGGGAGAAAGAAAGGAAGGGGTGGACGTAGGGAGGAAGTGGGAAGAATGTTGCTACAGTGTGAGGATTGCAATGAATGTCACAAAATAGAATGTGTATGGATTATTGAATGGAAAACCATTTTACTCTGTAAGCTTTCACCCAAATCACAATTAAAAATAATAAAAATGTATGAAGAGACTCCTGGAATGGTGTGTTGATTAAACTGGAAAGGAGGGGCATGACAGTTCCCTTGTTACCATAACTCATCTAGTGAAAGGAGTAAATTTAAAAACAGATAAAGTGAATGTCATTCTTTTCAAGCTTTCTGAATGCACTGAACTTTCATTTCCAAGTCTTTCAATTAAGTTTTTGAAACACCCAAAAGCCATATCTTAGATTTTTTGTTGTTGTTTGGTTTTATTATTGACTCTTTGGAAATATCTAAGAACCCATGGAGGGTAGCACCAGGAAATGCTTAAGAGTGACTGTACTTTATTTATAGGTGTAGGTAGACTCAAGGTCAAGGGTTCACATCTTCTGTGAATAGAAGAACAATATCCAGTCTCAGTTCTTTCTAAGATGTGTCTCTCATCCTGCTACCCAGGTGAACTGGCTGCAGAGGCAAACTACAGCAATGTGTGAATTGTAGAGTGTTAAAAACTAAAAGGGATAAAAAAGTTTTTTAAAAGTTTATAAAAGAAAGAAAGCCAAAAGGAATTTGGCTTCCAGTTTTCTGAATTTCAAAGGCCTTATCAGAATTCCTAAGACAGTGTGAGTTCCTAGTCAGCAAAGCTCACGTTCTGGAAGGCCCAGGGAACCTCAACTTTTGAAGTGACTGCCTACTCCTCTTGACAAGCTCTGTCTGCATTTTAACACAAAAAAAGGAAAAGCACAGGATAGAGAGAAAGAATTGTTCTTTAAATACTTAAGAAAGTGAAGAGACATTTGCTTTATCATTATGAATACATCCTAACAGCTGCAATTAGAAAATTTAGCATTTCATAGGACAATCTTTCAAAGAAGAGCCCCTAAATATCAGGAAGATGTCCCAAGAAGAAATTGAAACCTTGGTGCGCTCCTTGAATAATTTGAATTTTTTTTTTTTAATTGTGATTTAGGTGAAAGTTCACAGAGCAATCTCATTTTCCATACAACTGTTCTTATACATTTTTTTCACTACATTGAAAAAATTCAAATGCATTGTAATGTAACAGCTCCCTTACCACTTCCTCCCTCTAGTTACCCTTTCCCTGTGTCCTTCTGTCCTTCGCATTCCTGCTCTCTGCTATCTCCCTTACAAAAGTTACCCTTCTGATCTCCAGTGGTTGGTTGTTCTTAGGAGTGTACCTACCCAGTGTAAATGTCACCTTATATAGTCCTCAGAAGGAAGGTTGGGCAATCCTACTTCCGTAGTGATACTGCCTCGGAAACCCAAGGAGGGGTCGCTATGAGTCGGGTTTG
>NW_006922426.1:781807-788268 GCF_000298275.1 Orycteropus afer afer
TAACCAGAAGGCTGGTGGTTCAAACCCACCAGCCACTCCTCGGAAGGAAGGTTGGGCAATCCTACTTCCGTAGTGGTACTGCCTCGGAAACCCAAGGAGGGGTCGCTATGAGTCGGGGCCGACTCGATGGCACACAACAACAACAACAACACTTACCAAAATAGGACATAGAACAATGTTTTTGTGTAACATGTTACACCATTTGAGCTTGATATTCCACTTGATCAGGGTTTTGAGCCCATGGAGACAGTGACTCACTCCCAGAGTGCTTGGCTGTGGCTCAGAAGTAATCATAACTTTGTTCCATTAGCTCTATTATTTATATGGGCATTCTTATAGAACATACAAGTACATATGTAGCAATACTGTCTGCCAAACTTATATATGGTTATGGGTATATATAGAAGGGTAATTTTGTCCCCACAACAGAGTAAGGAAAAACTGAAGCAATAGTGCATTTTGTGTGTGTAATGGGAGGTTAGAAAGACCCAGAACTGTTTTTTTTTTTTTTAATTCCCTTAATGGTCAAAATAATATACTCATCTTTTTGGGGAGCTCAAACTCCCATTTAAATGTATAAGACAGGTGTTTGTGAAACTGAGAAAATATAAATGATTTTCCTCAAATGTGATAAATGTTAAAACATGGTCAAGTGTTTTTGGCATCATGGGGAAAAAAAAGGAAAATAAAATGAATCTTTTAATTTTAAAGGGTAGCCAGCATCTAAGAAAGAAGGTAGAATTCAAATAATTATGAGATATGGTTCTTGTTCATGAGTGTTCTCATGTAGCAGAGGAATACTATATATCTATATATACTAAAAATAAATAAATAAACAGACACAAGGAAGGAGACTAACATTGATTGACAACTTGCCATGTGTTGAGCACTTGATACTGATCGTCTCATTTGATCCCCCCAACCATCCTGTGGGTGCATGAGTATTCCATTTTATTAGTGAACAAAATTTCTCCCAGAGATATTTGACAAAATATACTTTGCAGGATGTGTTTAGATCTTTAAAAGACAAAAGATATTTACTGAATCTTGGAGATGATACAACACCCACATTAATGAACCTGAGTGCCCCAGATGTTAATGGTGTTCTCCTGAATTGAGTTCATGAAAATTTCTGCCAATAGTCAGGCTGAACTAATGCCTCTTGATCTTGATGTGGAAAAGCAGAGATAATTGTTGCTGGTATGTGAAAATTTGCAGTGTAACATTATGTATGCTAATGAATAACTTGTGGCAAAAATAATTATTGTTGCTCATGGGAGGATTAATAGTTATAGTCTGCCATGCTTTCTGTTGAGATTTAATTTAATTTTGTGGCATGTGTTAACTGAGGATATTAATTTGGCTTCCATTATTATTTAATGACTTATTATTGGGCATATCTCATGTGCCTACAAGTGTGCTAAGCCTAGAGTATACAATAGTGCAAAAAGAATGCACAGTAATTTTCCCCATTAATCTTGCTTTCAATGAGGAGACAGATATGAAACGAGTATCTCTAATAGCTAAAGTGGCAAAAAGACATAATGCCCACTCCAGGGACAAAAGAGTTTAGAAACTAACAGGAATCTGTCATTCATTATATTGCAACTCTTTGGACAAGTCATTAAATCTGAGTCTCTAAACCTCAGTTTCCTCATCTGTAAAAACTAATGTGAGGTTGCTAAATAGGCAGGGAGGCAGCATCTTCTGACCTCTTCTAACTTGACAAGAGGAAGACAGAATCACCGTCAGCAGCCCAAGACCTGTTTCTATGAGGCCAGGTGTGCCACCACCCTCCAGCCCTCTCACCAATCTTGACACCAACTGTCCCTCCCATGATGCCCACTACCTCTCTGCTGGGTTTGATAATTTGCTGCAGTGGCCACACAGAACTCACAGATTATGGGATTTATTAGGGAAGCAAAAGGTTACAATTCAAATTCAGGAATGCATCCCAAGATACAGTTCTTTGATCAGGACAGTCTCCCTTCTGCTGTGCCCTTAGACACTCCTCTCTGACCCTTGGCCTCTCAGCCTTGCCTCTGGCTATGCAGGCCAGGTAAGTCTGCCGCTCTGTTGTGTGCCTCTTGGTTCCACTGTTGCTGTCTCTCATCTGGGCATTTCTATCTCTCAGCCAGGTATCTGTCTCTTAGTTGGGTGCCTCTCTCTCAGCAGTGCATTTCTCTCAGCAGCATGTCCTCTCAGCCATCAGTCAAATTCCTTCTGCCTCTAGGAGGGCTCATTTTGAGCCTGGCAGAGTAGCAAAACCAACCAACCCCAACATCAGAGTTCTACACACCTGAGAGAGAGCAAACTTTCCCAGATTATTTCATGCTGCTCCAACAGAAATAACCCAGGTGGATGACTTTAATAAACAGGAGCCAGAAATCCAGTGGCAGTTACAAAAACTATGGCTAGAAAAGTTATACCATGTAATTTACTACACCACAGAGGGCCAGAAGAAAAATAATAATAATAAAATTAGCTGTACTCAGCATGTGATTCTATATAATAAGTACTGTGCTAAATACTTTGAATGTGTTTTCTCAATTTTTTTCCTTATGCAATAGGCAAAATTAATATTATCAATATTGCCATTTTACAGGGTTAGAGAAGGTAGTTGTAATCACACAACTAGTACATTATGATTGCATTTGTTTAAGAAGATTCTAGAGATCTTCTTTTTAACTATTAAATTATTTAGACTACTAAGATCAGAATTCAGAATAGACAGTGGTATATCACTCCCTCTATGTGCTCAGCAACTAGGGTGTTCATTCAAAATGGCAACCAATCATTTTCTTTCCCAGTCACCAAGTGATTTTTACCCATTAAATCATAGCTTACCCGTAGCAAAGAGGGGAAAAAATCATAATTAAACTCTTAATAACTGAAAAATGTTGTTTCCAGTGGGTGCAGTTCTGCAGTTTTCATTTAAGCATATGTTATTTTTGAGGGGAAACATATGTGAACTCCAGACAGTGTTGTCTATTGGCAACTGATTAATACATCCTTGACTGTGAATTTAATGGGGAGTTGAGAGTTCTTATAAATAGAAAATTGTCACTCTCTCACTATTCAAGTACAAAGTTTTCTTAAGGCAAAAGGAAAGGAAAAAAAAGCAACAATTAAAAAAAAAAAAAAAGCACTCTGATGTTGGTCTTGGAATAACAGCTATTAAATTAAATAAGGAGATTAGTTGCCTAAAAGGAGTCCTGCCAAATAATGTTTTTCAAGAAGTTATAGAGTAGTGACATGAATAGGGCAAAAAACAAAATAACAATAATAATACAGAAAGAGAATACAACAATGCAACCCTAGAGCCCTTTGATTGTATATTTCACTGGTTGTGGAAAATTGCTAAGATCAAGATCCTAGAACATGTTCCTATCCAAAGTACCTATGACTCCTTATACACAAATGGAAAATACAGCTACTACATGGGTTAATTGCTCTGACATAGACTATTTGTAAAAATGTAATAGATTACAATTTTTCTCTTACCAAATGTGAAGGAATTGATCTTCTGGAATTTAGCATAGCCTCCACTTTTTTGGCAGGACATCTTTCTCCCTTTGTTGTGCATGTTTATTTGACTATTTCGCCATCATCCATAAATCAATCCTCTTTCCCAGTAGATCCTGGTTTCTGTTAGGGAATCTACCTATTTTTGGCAAATAACACACCCACGTAAATAATGTGCCCACACATATGATGCATAGAAATGATGAAATTAAGTAAAGTAGCTCTGGCATAAGTGTGCATTATTTGTGGAAAAAAATACAGTATGTGAATTCAGATTGTCCCCTCCCTGGGGCCAGAGGTGAGGTAGGCAAGATGTGCTTCTCATTCCACTGGACAATCAAACAGCAGTGAGCATGAGATGTCACCTGTTCTACTTACTCAGAAATAATTTCTTTTTTGCTTTTCTTTTTTTTTTTTATTGCTTGGAGTGTTGATGGTACAAAAGCAGCCTTGCTTTTCTGCTATACATGCAGCAGGGAGCACACAGCCACAGAATCTGTAGGCAGCTATCTAGCAACACAGAGAGAAGTAGCTATAAAATGAAACCAAGAGTAACAAAGGCAGAACAAAAAAATAGAAAGACATTGTAACCTTACTATAATGCTGGATCAAGCCTAAACTGAGGTTAAACTCACCAGTGGGCTTTTTAATTATGCAAGTCAATAATTTCCCTCTTTTATTAAGTTACTTTGAGCTGGCTTTTTAGTGACTGGTACTAGCTACAATCAAAGTTGATTCCAACTCATAAAAATACCATGTGTCAAAATAGAACCATACTCCACAGGGTTTTCAACGGCTGATGTTTTTGGAAGTAGATACCAGGCTTTTCTTCCAAGATGCCTCATAGTGGACTTGAACCTCTCCTCTTTCAGTTAGCATCTGAGCACCTAACTATTTGCAGGGACTCCACATCTAAAACATTCTGATAGATACTGCCATATACAAAGGTATATTAGAAAGGCTGATTAACCCATAAATCCTTTTGCATGTAGGTGCTTTTTCTTTTCTAGTTCTCAGGTTCCTAGAGTCCATTTGATTTCCCTTCTCTCACTTAGGTGAATTAAGATTTTGAAAGCACAAAATGCCCCAGTTTAAATTCTAGATTAAGCTCACTGGAGTCAAGCTCCAAATAGATTCCATGAGAATTTACTGTGTACAATGCATTATGCTGGTACTGTGAGAAACACAGAAGTTGATAAAACACAATCACTGGTCTCACAAGAAATTTGCAGTATTGTAAGGGAAATAAGACATATGATTCTGAAGCAGGTAGAATAACTTATGTCTTAAGGAAATACTAAGACCAGACTAAAAAGGTCTATCTGCACAGACAGACCTGATACCCACATAGGTGAAGTCTCCACAAAGTAGCAGCATTTGAAAGTGCTTGGATAGATGGGTGACAGAAGAAAATATGAAGTAAGAGATGAGAGCAGAGCTGCACAGATTTTATTATGTAACCATGAAGTGGTTCCTAAACTTTTAAATATACTCATGTATAGGAGCTCTGATAGCATAGTGCCTAAGGCACTTGACTGCTAACCAGAGTCTGGTGGTTCAAACCCACCAGTCACTCCTCAGAAGGAAGGTTGGGCAATCTACTTCCATAGTGATATCACCTCAAGGAGGGGTCACTATGGGTCAAGTCCAACTCGATGGCAAATAACAACAACAGCAATCCTCATGTATAAAATGGCAGTATTCAGACATGGTATACCAATTCCATAAATCTGGGGATTTAAAGTGAACTTATGGTATGGAAACATTCTTCAGAAAATTTAGGGTGAATTTATATATCCTGCCTTTTTGTACCAGAATGGAAAAGATGTTGAACATGAATTTGTATTCATTGTCAATTTTTATATTCTCTGTGAAAAAGGAGGGAGAAACTCTCTATGAACCAGGCAAAGTGATTGACATTTTGCATACATAACATCATACCCATTGAAAACCCTACACAGAGTTCAAAATGGAGTCAAGCCAGTGAGCAGCACGCTTTATCCCTCTGGCATCTAAGGTCTTGGAAAACTAGTCACAACAGTTTAAATTAGGAATTTCATTGCTCTGAACAGCTCACAGATTCAGAGTACATCAAACACAGAAGAGCAGAATTAGAGGAAAGGCACAGAGAGATTATTTGGGAAAGAGCTACTGGAGGAGGACGGATGGACAGGCACCCAAGAGAGGCATTGGAAACTCTTCTGGAGCAGTCACTGTGTGCCGGGCTAGGGCACCTGCCTGAGATCCCTGAGCCAAAAGGGAGGACACCTTATAACAGCTTACCAGCAACTACTCTAATATTCCGGTGGGCAGTGGCAGAGACCTGCCTCCAGCAGCTCATCTTGATTTTTTGGAGGTAATTTGGGTCTCCTGAGGGCAGGCTGAGGGCACGGACACCTCCACTGAGACTTGGAGGAAACCATACTGTTGCTACAGGAAGGGTAGCTCCCTCCCCTCCCAGTGGGTCACAGAGTAGACTGGGGTCAGACTGGGAGACTTCATGCTTTTCTTTGACACAGAGATTGGGACTGCAGGTCACTAGCAGATACTCCCCCGACCCACAGCTCAAACTGCATGCATCTTTGGCTCCACAGCTGGGCGGTATCACAGACAAAATCCAGAGCTGGCTGTTAGCGATCTGGCGGGATTACATCAGCACTGCAGGCAGACAGAACAGGGAGAGGGAAGAAGCCACACTCCCAGGATTTTTGCCTTGGAGCCATTCTTTAGCACTGTGGGGCTGCTGAGGTGGGATCTTTGAGTGTGCCTGAAATTGGTGGAAATTTGTGACACTCTAACAATAAGAATCTTTCCTGAAGTTGAGTGGCAGTCTTACAAATAAATACATCATCAAAAAATTGCCTGCTCAAAGCCCTAGAAACCAACTCTAGCAACACCAAGCTTTCCTTCTTCCACTCCCACCTTCTCCACCAATA